>NC_091212.1:14892330-14997330 GCF_040958095.1 Procambarus clarkii | reverse complement strand
GCCACAACCACCACCAACACTACCACAACCACCACCAAAACTACCACAACCAACACTACCACAACCACCACCAACACTACCACAACCACCACCAACACTACCACAACCACCACCAACACTACCACAACCACCACCAACACTACCACAACCACCACCAACACTACCACAACCACCACCAACACTACCACAACCACCACCGGTCGGGGTGGTGGGAGCCGGTCGGCCGAGCGAACAGCACGCTGGATTTGTGATCCTGTGGTCCGGGGTTCGATCCCAGGCGCCGGCGAGAAACAATGGGCAGAGTTACTTTCACCCTATGCCCCTATTACCTAGCAGTAAAATAGGTACCTGGGTGTTAGTCAGCTGTCACGGGCTGCTTCCTGGGGGTGGATGCCTGGTCGAGGACCGGGCCGCGGGGACACTAAAAAGCCCCGAAATCATCTCAAGATAACCTCAAGATATCTCAAGATAACCACCAACACCGGTGGGATTTAGTAAGAAAAAGGCTGGAGATGATGTTTAAGGAAAGGAAAACAGGGAAACAAAGGCCTAAGGCCTAAGGAAACAAACTTCACCACAAGGAAAATATTAACGTCACTAGATGGTGGTGTGACTGATGAGTAAAGGAAGGTCAGTAGCATGACACCTAAAGAAAGTTTGGCTGAAAGTGAGAGGCGATGCGAAGAAACAGGAAGAAGAAATTAGGACACTGAAACATGAGATAACTTTTATGTGAATGTAATTGCAAGTAATACAAGAGACGGAAGACAAATGAATGAGGTTATTCAAGACCTAAAAGCCCAGCTCCCTTACCTTGAGGTTACCTTGAGGTGCTTCCGGGGCTTAGCGTCCCCGCGGCCCGGTCGTCGACCAGGCCTCCTGGTTGCCGGACTGATCAACCAGGCTGTTGGACGCGGCTGCTCGCAGCCTGACGTACGAGTCACAGCCTGGTTGATCAGGTATCCTTTGGAGGTGCTTATCCAGTTCTCTCTTGAACACTGTGAGGGGTCGGCCAGTTATGCCCGACAGGAGTGACGAACTCCTTCCTGCATTGTAACCTTGAACCAAGTAGGTAACTGAATAAATTACAGACTATAATAGAAACGGCGGACGAGGAAGGAAAGGCAATAAAAAGAGTGAGTAGGATAACAGAGGAGAGAATTAAGTAGTGAATGTAACCGAGATTTCGTGAGTCAGATCAACGAAAACCTTTGCTGAAGCAGAACAACGTTCAGAGGTGAACACAGATAATGAAGGAAACAGCGTTAGACAGTGTAAAAATGACTCAAGTCATGAAATGAACGAGGCAGGACTTGGGGAGGGAGAGAACGGTGGTTATTTTATTATTAACATCTTTATTGACATAATGACAATTTTGCCTAATCTGAGGATTTTAATAAAGTCTTATTAAAGTGAGGATAATGCTGGTATTCACTGTCACGCAGGACAGAGGGTCATACACAAGACAATAGGTCTAAACTGTAGGCTGAAGCACATATATATCATGGTTACAATCAATGTTTTAATGTATGGATATGTGAAAACAACTTTCTATTGTACACTGCCACACAAGGGCAGGGATGGGTTCATAAGTGATGCAGCTTAGAAGTTATCTTGAGATGATTTCGGGGCTTTAGTGTCCCCGCGGCCCGGTCCTATATATATAATAAGTAATATAAATAAAATATACCACAGCCAGAGCGGAGCACAACAAATAAGGAAACCAAAATAAAATAACAAATCCTACAGAGCGTTTAGCCCTGAAACGCGACAAGAGACATACAACATTACCACAGGCTAGGAACCATTCATAAAGAAGCTGACCATTCAAAGTTAGGAACATAGGGAATATTATCAAAACATACAAGATACTGAGGAGAAACTATAAGATGGAAAAGGACAGCCTCTTCAAATTGAAAGAAAGTAGGACAAGAGAATAGATGAAAATGGGAAACACAAATGGTCCAAAGGAATGTAAGGAAATAATTTGTACCCTGTATGGGTAGTCTACAACTGGAATACACTGAAAGTAGTAGTTGTGGAAGCCTCCTCCATCCAGAACTTTAAGGCCAGATTGGACAAAGAATTTGAAGATCTGAATAGTTAAATTGTAACGCAACAGGTACAAGAAGAGTAACAGGCGGGACATACACAGGGTGTAAGGTTGTCCACTCACCCTTATACACAAGGTGTATAACCAGCATTACCACAGCCACGAGGAACACCAATACCAGACATTAAGAGGAGCGACCTAGGAGAGAGAACCTCCTCAGGCACAACTAGGCGAGGACAACCAGGAGAGCTGCAAACATCGCCCCGACAACCAGAATCACCGCCCAACCCGCCACCACCAAGGTGTGGCGCAGCATCGCTAATATCAACATGGCCAACGCTGGTCACGTCGGTGGCAGCTATGATCCAATACACCCGGAACAAGGTGGCCCGGAGAGGTGCCCAGGGGTGAGGGTACACACACGAGGCGTCCCCACACACCACAAGCTGAGAGTTGTGACTGAAGGGAGAGTTGTGAGTGTGAGGGGGGGGGAGAGTTGTGAGTGTGAGGGGGGGGAGAGTTGTGAGTGTGAGGGGGGGAGAGTTGTGAGTGTGAGGGGGGGAGAGTTGTGAGTGTGAGGGGGGGGAGAGTTGTGAGTGTGAGGGGGGGGGAGAGTTGTGAGTGTGAGGGGGGGGAGAGTTGTGAGTGTGAGGGGGGGAAGAGTTGTGAGTGTGAGGGGGGGGAGAGTTGTGAGTGTGAGGGGGTAGTGAGAATTATAACTAAGTGTGAAGAAAGAGTTGTGATTGGGAAGAAAGTTGGACCAGAGAGACACGTAGCAAAGGAGACTAAAGGTAAACTAGAAAGTTTACAAAAATTCTCATCAAAACATGGGCTAGTGAGGCATCCAAGGTAATTGAACATTATACAGTAGAATAGGAAAGCTACAAATTGGAGGCAATCGACCAATGAAAGTGATCTTTCAGAACATTATTCCAGGAAACAAGGATAGAGAGGATTACCATGAATTATTTATTAGCCAATACGTGTCAAAGGAAGACCGAAAGAAAGCAAAGAAAAGCAAATAAAGATCTATAGGAGACCAGGCAGCAACACAAGCAATACACAAGTACAGGAACACAAGGCATTAAAGAATTCAGTGCAGCAAAGTAGTGGGTGAAGCTACTTGCCCCACTGTGGATATTGTGGAACTCAACCAAAATAACAAGCGAGACTAGAACAACACTCCTTCCCCTTGGAAAGAAAGATGTGCAGGTCTCTTGGCATTATACCCACATCAGTGTATAAACAAATGTATAACACTGAAACTATGAGATGTTTAACATTAGAAGCTATTGACAGTCGTCTTGAAAATCTCAAACCGTCGTAATACAATGTATTATTAGAGGAGAGGCTGGATAAACAGGGTGTTTAGTAGATGGATTAATGGATGGATTAAGGACCATTTATCCATTGCTTATGAAGACGGGTTCTAATGAACGGAAAAAAAAGATAAAGGTTCAGACTAATAAGTGAGAATTGAAAGTTGTTAGGCTTCAGGGAGAAGCAGCAGCTAAAGGTCTGGAAGCTAAGCCCTGTCTGATATATTCTGAGCTTCAAGAGAGATTCGAACAGTCGAAGCTTGAAGCTCAACACAGAATAAAGCAACATTTGTCAACATTAAACTGCATTTGCCAATCTGTGGCTCATTATAAGTCGAGACAGACAGACGGACATAATGACACAAACAATGCAGGAATAAAATAAATTTCTGAGAAACTTTGCTATGACTTACCTACCATGATTTCACTTGTTATTTTACACGCCAATTACCGATCAGATAACTGTACATTTATATATCTTTTCTACAACTAACATCTCCGAATTTAAAAACTTTTAATTCTAGTCTGATTTTTTATAATATTTTGTATATTTCGCTTATTAAACCTCTTATTCATTCAGACTTGGAAGCTTGTCTCCCCGTGCTCTACGCCCTTGACCAGAGGGTAAAGTTAGCTCCCTCAGTCACTATAAATAAAGACTCGAGCTAAAAATTGAAGAGTAAAAACACAAACAGTTAAGCACAAATAGCATAGGCTATATTCTCCAGCCCAACCCTCGCATCGGCCCATTATATCTCCCCTTCGCATAATTCCCCCTTCCCACACTGTTACTTAGGGTCCTCTCCCTTCCCACACTGTTGCTTAGGGTCCTCTCCCTTCCCACACTGTTACTTAGGGTCCTCTACCTTCCCACACTGTTACTTAGGGTCCTCTACCTTCCCACACTGTTACTTAGGGTCCTCTACCTTCCCACACTTACTTAGGGTCCTCTATCTTCCCACACTGTTACTTAGGGTCCTCTCCCTTCCCACACTTACTTAGGGTCCTCTACCTTCCCACACTGTTACTTAGGGTCCTCTACCTTCCCACACTGTTGCTTAGGGTCCTCTACCTTCCCACACTTACTTAGGGTCCTCTATCTTCCCACACTGTTACTTAGGGTCCTCTCCCTTCCCACACTTACTTAGGGTCCTCTACCTTCCCACACTGTTACTTAGGGTCCTCTACCTTCCCACACTGTTACTTAGGGTCCTCTACCTTCCCACACTGTTACTCAGGGTTCTCTCCCTTCCCACACTGTTACTTAGGGTCCTTTACCTTCCCACACTGTTACTCAGGGTTCTCTCCCTTCCCACACTGTTACTTAGGGTCCTTTACCTTCCCACACTGTTACTCAGGGTTCTCTCCCTTCCCACACTGTTACTTAGGGTCCTCTCCCTTCCCACACTGTTACTTAGGGTCCTCTCCCTTCCCACACTGTTACTTAGGGTCCTCTCCCTTCCCTCACTGTTACTTAGGGTCCTCTCCCTTCCCACACTGTTACTTAGGGTCCTCTCCCTTCCCTCACTGTTACTTAGGGTCCTCTCCCTTCCCTCACTGTTACTTAGGGTCCTCTCCCTTCCCACACTGCTACTTAGGGTCCTCTACCTTCCCACACTGTTACTTAGGGTCCTCTCCCTTCCCTCACTGTTACTTAGGGTCCTCTCCCTTCCCTCACTGTTACTTAGGGTCCTCTCCCTTCCCTCACTGTTACTTAGGGTCCTCTCCCTTCCCTCACTGTTACTTAGGGTCCTCTCCCTTCCCTCACTGTTACTTAGGATCCTCTCCCTTCCCACACTGTTACTTAGGGTCCTCTACCTTCCCACACTGTTACTTAGGGTCCTCTCCCTTCCCTCACTGTTACTTAGGGTCCTCTACCTTCCCACACTGTTACTCAGGGTTCTCTCCCTTCCCACACTGTTACTTAGGGTCCTCTACCTTCCCACACTGTTACTTAGGGTCCTCTCCCTTCCCACACTGTTACTTAGGGTCCTCTACCTTCCCACACTGTTACTCAGGGTTCTCTCCCTTCCCACACTGTTACTTAGGGTCCTCTCCCTTCCCACACTGTTACTTAGGGTCCTCTCCCTTCCCTCACTGTTACTTAGGGTCCTCTCCCTTCCCTCACTGTTACTTAGGATCCTCAACCTTCCCTCACTGTTACTGAGAGCCCTCCCTCCCTTTCCCCTCATTGTTCCTCAGTTTCTTCCTCCTTCTCCCATTGTTTCTCAGTCCCCCCCCTCCCCTTCCCCACCCAGCACTGTTTCCTAGCATCCTCACTCCTTCCCTTACCGCCCCTTGGCACCCGCTTCCCTCTCATAGGCGCTGACGACACTAAGTGTCCTCAGATTAGGCAAAATTGTAAT
The DNA here is from genome assembly GCF_040958095.1 of Procambarus clarkii. Taxonomy (NCBI): domain Eukaryota; kingdom Metazoa; phylum Arthropoda; class Malacostraca; order Decapoda; family Cambaridae; genus Procambarus; species Procambarus clarkii. The sequence continues at coordinate 14,991,592 of NC_091212.1, read as the reverse complement.
TAATTTTGTCAATAAAGATGTTAATAATAATAAACTAAGTGTGCTCTACCTCTCACAGTCGTGTCCACAGAGCCCTTCCCGAAACTTCCCTCTGCGAGAAGGGGAAGTTCCTTACTGCCTATTGCCCCCTTCCACGAACCAAAGCTCATCCCATGCTACTTAGTCCCCCAAACATGTTTACGTCGCTCGATACACGGCCAGACATACGGCCTCTTGTCCCTCCCTTCATTGCCCCTTCTCCCTTGGACTCCCCCAGACGCTACTAGCACTGTACCTGGATTGTACCTGGAAGGAGTTCTGGGAGTTGTTCTACTACCCAAGCCCGGCCCGAGGCCAGGCTTGACTTGGGATAACTTGGTCCAACAGGCTGGGTCTGTTGGTCCAATAATTTAAAGGTTTTATCAAATTCAAATGTTTATTCAGGTATATACATACAAGGTGTGATATAAACATTGATGGATTTATAGATAGAGCTAGTACATACAATGCCTAAAGTCACAATTACGCAAATCGTTTCGGGCAGAAACGCTTATCGTGTCTGTGTGTGCCGTACATGTTCTCTGTGGCAAGATTAAATGATCTTAAATTTGGAGTTTAAACAGTTACGTTCTTTGTGAGAATGTGGCAAATTTATTCACATATTTTAGCCTTTTACTTCTCAACTTCGGCGAGTAAAGATTAATTGATAGCGAGCCAGAGACTCCCGCTGGAATTTGACCGGTAAATTAGGACTTAGCGTTGTGAATGCCACGACGGAAACTGATGGGCGTCCCGGGAATTAATGATAATGTATGTAGATTGGAAAATATGTCCAGAATGAACGAAAGCTATGTATTACTTATATACATATTTAGGGAGAGCGATATGCGTCAGTATACATGGTTCAATGATATGGAAAATTTGTTTACTGAGAATTATATAAAATATATATAAATGTAATAATTTCTCCTGTATTTTAATGTCAATTTATTCTCCGATTTTTGTAAATCGTTTGTGGGTAAATAAGTATAACATTCATTTTTTTTTTTTTTTAACAGATCATGTTCTGTACTACTGAAACACTTGTTCACTAAGAATTGTAATGTATAATTGCCTTGTAAAACTTATGTATATGTGATTTATATTGTATTTTCTTAAATAAAGATACAAAAGTATACATGGTTCAGGGAGAAGTATGATTTTTTTTTTATTATTATTATTTTCTACCACAGACGTGGCCACACATTTACAATGCTAACCAGTATATATACATTTTCTTCTGTCCTCCAAGGACAGGGTGAGAGATCTGTTAAAGAAGGCTGCCTGGTGGTGCCTGGTGGTGGAGACATCAATAGGACCAGACACGTTAATCTTCAGTCATATTGGTCTTAGGCTGTCTCCATGCCTTCCCTATATTGTTTCAGATGAAATCCAATATGCTCGAGTACAGAGCCAAGATGACATTTTGTACATACACGCGAACACACAAAGAAACACACACACACACGCATGTACATAGTGCACCTGTCATTTACATATGTGTAACAACACATTTGTATGATAAACTCTGCTAGGTATGTACCGTTAGGTGATTACACATGTAATTGAAGTCGAAGCAGAAAATAGTCAATAAGGTGATTGAGAAGGGGGGGGGGGGGGGGGGGGAGGAGGTGTTCCCCCGTGACACCCCCTCCATCACCATCAATCCTCCCCCCCCCCTCCCCCCCACAACATTACCCCCATACACTCCTGTAATGCCAACCCCCCCTCCTCCCCCCCCCCTCCTCCCCCCCCCCCACCCTGTCTCAGCGTGATAGTCTATTTCCCCTTCACCCCCCCCCCTACCCTTGCGTGATGGAAGCAGCTCACCCCCTCCCCCAGCACGAGAGCCCCCTCCCCCTCCCCAGCACCAGAGCCCCCCTCCCCCAGCTCCCCCTCCCGGCTGCAACACACACATACATCCCTCTATTTCCATCTAAAGTGTTTTCTGATCAAATTTGGATATGACTTTCCTTGACGTGTATGACGGGGTTAAGGGAAGGAAGCGAGAGGGGAAATGGAAGAGAGGGGAGGAGAGGGGAGAAGGTTGAGGAATGGCACGGGGGGGGGGGGAGGGGGTGAACGGAATGGTTGATTAGGGATTATGGGGGGGGGCGGGGGAGGGAGGGGAGTGTTGTTTGGTAGCGAGTGGGAGTATGGGGGGGGGCGGGGATATTAAATGGTAGAGTGGTCGTCTGAGGGGAGTGGCTGGCAGACGAAGAAATAAGTAATGTCAGGTGATAAAGAGGGGAGCTGAGACGGGACTGACAGTGGCAAGAATAGAGAAAGGGGGACTGATAAGGGATAAGGAAAAAATGAGTTCAAGTTAGGAAGGTTCTGGAGCTTATGGTAGTTGGCGGGGAGGGGGGGAGGGGTTGAGGCGGTACTCAGCTAGTTGTGCTTGCGGGGGTTGAGCTCTGGCTCTTTGGTCCCGCTTCTCAACTGTCAATCAACTGGTGTACAGATTCCTGAGTCTATAGCAGTAAATAGGTACCTGGGAGTTAGACACCTGTTACGGAGCTGCTTCCTGGGGGTCTGATTTTTTTTTTAAATTAGTTAGTAGTAACAGTTGATTGATAGTTGAGAACCGGGACCAAAGAGCCAGAGCTCAACCCCCGCAAGCACAACTAGGTGAGCACACACACACACAGCTAAAACTATTAAGCACACGCATTCATAACAGATAGCCACACTAAGGCAGGGAGGCCTCCCAGGCCTTGAGGGCACACGAGACCTCCCAGGCCTTGAGGGCACACGAGGCCTCCCAGGCCTTGAGGGCACACGAGGCCTCCCAGGCCTTGAGGGCACACGAGGCCTCCCAGGCCTTGAGGGCACACGAGACCTGACAATAACACAGTTCCCGCCCAAATGATCACCTTCGTGTGACCCGCCATTACTGGCTCGTTGCCCTCTGGCTCATATATATCCACCCTTGTCATTATCGTATATTTATTTCTCTTGTCATCCCACCCCTTCATTTTCTATTTATAACGATGTTGGTATCAATTGCCTTAGCCTGTGTCCCGCTCAGCATATTACTCGCGGGATTCTTGAGCCTTATATTTAGATCTCTTATTTATTTATTTATATACAAGAAGGTACATTGGGTTTGTGAGAATACATAGCATAGTACAGTAATTACACTCTTGTAAAGCCACTAGTACGCGCAGCGTTTCGGGCAGAATATTTCCTCTTGATGGATGATATTTTGTCATACCCTTATGAGGGCATGTGGTATGACCATGTATCACAGAGTGGTCTTTCTCTTCCAACTGCTGACTTAGAGTGACATATTGCAGGGCATTTGCAGGTACACTGAAGTCTGGAAATTAACAATGCACCTGCAGTGAACTAAGTCAAGTCTCCCTTATTACTGGGCTAAAGCCTAGCTCGTTTGGTCTCTAGTGAGAGCCCATGATGTGAGCTGCATCATGTCACCAAGATAGTCGTAGGTTCGTTTTCCTCTAATGTTACATTCTTAAGTTCAACAATCACGTTAATTATGATTTTAGAACATTATCATAGGCACCAAAGTGCCGAAGTATAACCCCCGCAAGCACAAATTGGTGAGTACAACTAGGCGAGTGTCAGAGACACTGCGGAAATCAGTAGCAGTACTCACGGTCTGATGACCAGTACTGAGTGTTCGACAGTGGTAATGTTCCCGTCTGATGACCAGTACTGAGTGTTCGACAGTGGTAATGCTCCCGTCTGATGACCAGTACTGAGTGTTCGACAGTGGTAATGTTCCCGTCTGATGACCAGTACTGAGTGTTCGACAGTGGTAATGCTCCCGTCTGATGACCAGTACTGAGTGTTCGACAGTGGTAATATTCCCGTCTGATGACCAGTACTGAGTGTTCGACAGTGGTAATGTTCCCGTCTGATGACCAGTACTGAGTGTTCGACAGTGGTAATGCTCCCGTCTGATGACCAGTACTGAGTGTTCGACAGTGGTAATGCTCCTAGTGGTCTCATAACCATGCCAGAGTAACGGACAGTAACACTACCGGTGATTTAATCAACATGATCGAGGGACGGACAGTGACCGCACCTCTGGTCTGAGAATCAATACAGATGGTCGACACCGACAGTACTGCTGCTCCCTCGATCAATACCTAGGAAGGGGAGAGGGAAGGGGGGGGGGCGAGGCGGGCCGATGGCATACAACATATAATTCAATATCTCTCTCTCTCTCTCTCTCTCTCTCTCTCTCTCTCTCTCTCTCTCTCTCTCTCTCTCTCTCTCTCTCTCTCTCTCTCTCTCTCTCTCTCTCTCTCTCTCTCTCTCTCTCTCTCTACGGTTATCTCCCATCCTCTATGTCCCATTCTTTGTCTCGTTATCTCTTACCTCCTTCACTGCCTGCCAGTCTCCGACTATTAACAGGGGTTATGGTTGTGAAGTTATGATGGTTGTAATATTGTGTAGTATAATACTGACGGTTGTCGTGAGTGGGGTTGTTATAGGGGAATGTTATAGAAAAGGGTAAAAGGGTTATAGAAAAGGGCCGTTAAAGGGGGGGGGGGTGTGATATAGAAGAGGGCTTGGGGGGGAGGGGGGGGAATGGAATAGTTATTCCTTTACTATGTCTAACACAATAACAACAGCATGATAGACTGGTTTCGTGAAGTTGGCCACTCAGGTTGGTGCAGCAGCCCGCCCCCTTCACCACACACACACCAACCCGTCAACCCAACCACACACACACACACACACACACACACACACACACACACACACACACACACACACTCACACACACACACTCACACACACACACTCACACACACACACTCACACACACACACTCACACACACACACACACACACACACACACACACTCACTCACTCACTCACACACTCACTCACACACTCACTCACACACACACTCACTCACACACTCACTCACACACTCACTCACACACTCACTCACACACACACTCACTCACACACACACTCACTCACACACTCACTCACTCACTCACACACTCACTCACACACTCACTCACTCACACACTCACTCACTCACTCACACACTCACTCACACACTCACTCACACACTCACTCACTCACACACTCACTCACTCACACACTCACTCACTCACACACTCACTCACTCACTCACTCACTCACACACTCACTCACTCACTCACACACTCACTCACACACTCACTCACTCACACACTCACTCACTCACACACTCACTCACTCACACACTCACTCACTCACACACTCACTCACTCACACACTCACTCACTCACACACTCACTCACTCACACACTCACTCACTCACACACTCACTCACTCACACACTCACTCACTCACACACTCACTCACTCACACACTCACTCACTCACACACTCACTCACTCACACACTCACTCACTCACACACTCACTCACTCACACACTCACTCACTCACACACTCACTCACTCACACACTCACTCACTCACTCACTCACACACTCACTCACTCACACACTCACTCACTCACACACTCACTCACTCACACACTCACTCACTCACACACTCACTCACTCACACACTCACTCACTCACACACTCACTCACTCACACACTCACTCACTCACACACTCACTCACTCACACACTCACTCACTCACACACTCACTCACTCACACACTCACTCACTCACACACTCACTCACTCACACACTCACTCACTCACACACTCACTCACTCACACACTCACTCACTCACACACTCACTCACTCACACACTCACTCACTCACACACTCACTCACTCACACACTCACTCACTCACACACTCACTCACTCACACACTCACTCACTCACACACTCACTCACTCACACACTCACTCACTCACACACTCACTCACTCACACACTCACTCACTCACTCACACACTCACTCACTCACTCACACACTCACTCACTCACACACTCACTCACTCACACACTCACTCACTCACACACTCACTCACTCACACACTCACTCACTCACACACTCACTCACACACTCACTCACACACTCACTCACACACTCACACACTCACACACTCACACACTCACACACACACACACACACACACACACACACACACACACACACACACACACACACACACACAGGGCCTCGTAGCCTGGTGGATAGCGCGCAGGATTCGTAATTCTGTGGCGCGGGTTCGATTCCCGCACGAGGCAGAAACAAATGGGCAAAGTTTCTTTCACCCTGAATGCCCCTGTTACCTAGCAGTAAATAGGTACCTGGGAGTTAGTCAGCTGTCACGGGCTGCTTCCTGGTGTGTGTGTGTGTGTGTGTGGTGTGGGGGAAAAAAAAAAAAAAAAAATAGTAGTTAGTAAACAGTTGATTGACAGTTGAGAGGCGGGCCGAAAGAGCAAAGCTCAACCCCCGTAAAAACACAACTAGTAAACACACACACACACACACACACACACACACACACACACACTCGCTCGCTCGGACTAAACGGTCGGCTAACGTTTAAATTCTTCTGTATTCATAAATATTGGTTAAATTGGGGTTAGTATATACTAGTGGTGGCGATTGTGGAGACGGTGGGGTGGGGGTGGGACATGTGCTGTGCGTAAGAGATTCTTCCTGGACGTTTTTGCCACCTGATCACTAAGCGAACATTCTGCCTACCGATTTCAACCACCGTGGCGCAGACTTTCTATGTTCTGGTCAATTTGTTTGTTAAACTAGATTTGTTTAAAAATGATGACTCACGGAACATTCCAGAACGTTTCATACCATCACATGATAAACTCAACATAGGAATGGCCAAGGTAGCAACAGGTGTGTCATGGTATGAGAGAGAGAGAGAGAGAGAGAGAGAGAGAGAGAGAGAGAGAGAGAGAGAGAGAGAGAGAGAGAGAGAGAGAGAGAGAGAGAGAGAGAGAGACAGAGAGAGAGACAGAGAGAGAGACAGAGAGAGACAGAGAGAGAGAGAGAGACAGAGAGAGAGAGAGAGAGACAGAGAGAGAGAGACAGAGACAGAGAGAGAGACAGAGAGAGAGACAGAGAGAGAGAGAGAGACAGAGAGAGAGAGAAATGCTCCTCCCTTTAAGCATACTATAATTGGCTCCAGCAAGCAGACAGCTGTATTCTTGTCACTCAAGTCCTTGCAAGCAGGTGTATAAATGGACTTCCGCAGCAAATAAAGATGTCTTGACAGGCAAAAGAGGCCGACAGCTGTACTGTGCTCCGTGTACCTGCCATGTAGGACCAGAACACGGTAAACAAATGCTTTGAAAACATCGCTGGAGCACCAGAGATACTCAAACCCCCTCAGAGAGAAGTCGGGAGAAATGGGATAGAAGAGTCAAGCAATAAATGAGGACAAAGAGGAAGAATGGAAGAGACTGACACTGGGAGAACACGAGGAAGGGGACCTTTCTCTCTGCTCAGTGTTATCCCGGTAATACATCAGCTAGCGGGACAGAGGGATGGGATAGAATTCTGTGTATCTTATTGGTGGGACAGGGGGTGGGAGAGGTGGAATGGAAGGGATAGGATACTGTCAGCCATCAGCTCAAGCTCTTACATTCTGCTTCACAATTTTTATTCTCAATGTTTATTCATAACATAGTTTATTTATTCATTCATTATTCAATGTTTATCCCATACGTCAGGCTGCGAGCAGCCGCGTCTAACAGCCTGGTTGATCAGTCCAGCAACCAGGAGGCCTGGTCGACGACCGGGCCGCGGGGACACTAAGCCCCGGAAGCACCTCAAGGTAACCTCAAGGTATAAACGGCAAGTCGAAGAATGCAATAATACCGTTTATTCAGTCCTTCACATGCACAAGTTTGACTAATTTGGTCGAGAAGTCAATATTTTGGTATTTGTAGCCAACCTTTTCTTATTGAAAAGAAAACTAATAGTTTATTCCACAGTAAAAAAAAAAAGATTTTCTGACTGCATGCAACGGTCGAACCCACAGAGAAAGAAAACAAAAGCTAAAGTCTGTTATTAAAGGTCTAACGCTATTGTTATGGAACTTCAGGACCGACACTGGCCTTTCCTCATAAAAAAATGGCCAAATGCTTATTATCGGGCCACTAAACCTCGGGTTACGAATGAAAAACACTTTACACACAACCCGTCCTCGCATACAATGATCCAAGCTCGTTAATCCAGCCGCCAAACCCTGTTTTTTTTTTAAATGAAAAACGGTTTACACGCGCCTCTAGCCTGTCCTCTAAACAAAGACCCAAAAGTGATTCCATGCACCCGCCAAACCCACTCTTTATGAATGAAAAGCCGTTTACTCACGACATTATGCAAGTAGCGGCCCCGCGTTGTGGTGTAATTGAATTACAGGCTCACCATAGCCCGTGCTACCTGGAACAAAAAGTTCCAGGTAGCGAATCTTAAACAACACACACACGACTCACAACTGTTGACGTCCGAACACTTCCGGAACAAGTGCTTCACTGACGAATTTTGTTCGAACCACAACGCTGTAAGTCCTTCACCCACGTACTACAAGTACAAATAATCGCCAACAGAACCTAAACACCTGACCTGTGCCTATATATGCACAATATGCTATTATTATATTAATTTATATTTGAGAAAATTCCCCGTGTTGAATGAACGGCATTTAAAAATTTATGAATCCGTCTGTGGGGTCGACCTCTGGATGGAATGAATTGAAGAGTCGAGGACGGGTTGTTACATGTTGGAGGAGCACTCGGGGTCACGCTAACTAGCGAGGAGGCTCGTACATCGTCATCCATCATTAACACTCCAACATAAATAGTCACATATACATGGCATGCAAAAACCTGATTCTCAGCACCTGGCCTAAATGATATAATTTGAAAATTTGTTATGCTATGTTAAAAGAACATTCAGACACAAACACCTCACGTGTTGTTTGGAATCCATGGAAACTTGAAACGCTAATCTGGAACATTAATAGAAGTCTCTCACCTTTTCAGAAAATATTGTTAAGTCTTGTAATCTTCTAAGTCTATAGGTACGAAGCTGCTTCTGGTGTACTTTAAACATTGGCTATACACCTCACTCGCCAGTCTCCAGCACACACGTGATTGCTGCTGCCTTCTCAAGGCCTACGGGCGAACCATAGCCCGTGCTACTTGGAATTTTACATTCCAGGTAGCGAATCTTTATAACAACAACAATGCTGCCTCCAAGGCCTGTGACACCGTACACGCTTGTAAACACTGCACTCTTAAGTCCCAAATACTCTGTAACTAAGATGAGCAACCACCTCACAGCTGACGTGACGTCTGGGACTCCCACCGCCAGAGGACTCTCCTACCAGCCCGCTCCTAGACACACTTCTCTCAAATTCAGAAATCATTACCACGTCACACTTCCTGGTGTCACGTCTTAGTACTGTCAGAATAACTGGGCTCAAACCCATCTCTCAACTGGCAATTGTCCCGTCAATCTAATATGGCAGGCTGCCACGAGTGACAGAGACGTAGCGCGGGAAACAGTCATAGTTGAAGGGCAGGATGAAGGCAGGAACGCTGAGAAAGACGACCCAGGCGGGTCGTACACACACACAAACAGGTATGCAGCTGGTGCAGGTGTGGCAGCTGGTGCAGGTGTGGCAGCTGGTGCAGATGTGGCAGCTGGTGCAGGTGTGGCAGCTGGTGCAGGTGTGGGCAGGGAACCTATCGAGAAAGTCACAGAACAATTGCTACCTCGTACTCTAAGAACGTAACGACCAAAATTAATATATATCGTAAGTAAAACGACAATTGCCTCTTACAGATGGTGTTATTAGTTGACAAAACATGAACTGTTCGTAAGTAATCTGGGGCCAGATTCACGAAGCAGTTACGCAAGTACTTACGAACGTGTACATCTTTCCTCAATCTTTGACGGCTTTGGTTACATTTATTAAACAGTTTACAAGCATGAAAACTTGCCAATCAACTGTTGTTATTGTTATAAACAGCCTCCTGGTGCTTCGGAGCTCATTAACTGTTTAATAATTATAAACAAAGCCGCCAAAGATTGAGAAAAAATGTACAGGGTCGTAAATGCTTGCGTAACTGCTTCGTGAATCTGGCCCCAGGTATTTCCGTAGCCTGATAAACTTAACACTAACATAAAATAGTAAAAAACATTCATTGTGAATATACTAACACAATAATAATCATATTAACAATACTTATATTAACAATAATATAAGTAAATGTTATTTACGAACACGCCACATCTCCCTAAACTGTGATATTTTCTGCAAGCAGAGCGGAGATGTCGTCCCAGCCTTCAGCAGGAACCTTTGATCTCTGATGTGCACAGCTCCTGCCGGTCTGGAATGCATTTCTCCAGAGAGAGAGAGAGACAGAGACAGAGACAGAGACAGACAGAGAGAGAGAGAGAGAGACAGAGAGAGAGAGACAGAGAGAGAGAGAGACAGAGAGAGAGAGACAGAGAGAGAGAGAGAGACAGAGAGAGAGAGAGAGAGACAGAGAGAGAGACAGAGAGAGAGACAGAGAGAGAGAGACAGAGAGAGAGACAGAGACAGAGAGAGAGACAGAGACAGAGAGAGACAGAGACAGAGAGAGAGACAGAGAGAGAGAGAGAGAGAGAGAGAGAGAGAGAGAGAGAGAGAGAGAGAGAGAGAGAGAGAGAGAGAGAGAGAGAGAGAGAGAGAGAGAGAGAGAGAGACAGAGAGAGAGAGACAGAGAGAGAGAGACAGAGAGAGAGAGAGACAGAGAGAGAGAGAGAGAGACAGACAGAGAGAGAGAGAGACAGAGAGAGAGACAGAGACAGAGAGAGAGACAGACAGAGAGAGAGACAGAGAGAGAGAGAGACAGAGAGAGAGAGAGACAGAGAGAGAGACAGAGACAGAGACAGAGACAGAGAGAGAGACAGAGAGAGAGAGAGAGAGAGAGAGAGAGAGAGAGAGAGAGAGAGAGAGAGAGAGAGAGAGAGAGAGAGACAGAGAGAGACAGAGAGAGAGATAGAGACAGAGAGAGAGAGAGAGACAGAGAGAGAGAGAGAGAGAGAGAGAGAGAGAGAGAGAGAGAGAGAGAGAGAGAGAGAGAGAGAGAGAGAGCGAGAGAAAGCGAGAGAGAGACAGAGAGAGAGAGAGAGAGACAGAGAGAGAGAGAGAGAGAGAGAGAGAGACAGAGAGAGACAGAGAGAGAGAGAGAGAGAGAGAGAGAGAGAGAGAGAGAGAGAGAGAGAGAGAGAGAGAGAGAGAGACAGAGAGACAGAGAGACAGAGAGAGAGAGAGACAGAGAGAGAGAGAGACAGAGAGAGAGAGAGAGACAGAGAGAGACAGAGACAGAGAGAGAGACAGAGAGAGAGAGAGAGAGAGAGAGAGAGAGAGAGAGAGAGAGAGAGAGAGAGAGAGAGAGAGAGAGAGAGAGACAGAGAGAGAGAGACAGAGAGAGAGAGAGACAGAGAGAGAGAGAGACAGAGAGAGAGAGAGACAGAGAGAGAGAGAGACAGAGAGAGAGAGAGAGAGACAGAGAGAGAGAGAGAGAGAGAGAGAGAGAGAGAGAGAGAGAGAGAGACAGAGAGAGACAGAGAGAGAGAGAGACAGAGAGAGACAGAGAGAGACAGAGAGAGAGAGAGAGAGAGAGAGAGAGAGAGAGAGAGAGAGAGAGAGAGAGAGAGACAGAGAGAGAGAGACAGAGAGAGAGAGAGAGAGAGAGAGAGAGAGAGAGAGAGAGAGAGAGAGAGAGAGAGAGAGAGACAGAGAGAGAGAGAGACAGAGAGAGAGAGACAGAGAGAGAGAGAGAGAGAGAGAGAGAGAGAGACAGACAGAGAGAGAGAGACAGACACACAGACAGACAGAGAGACACAGACAGACAGAGAGACACAGACAGACAGACAGACAGACAGACAGACAGACAGACAGACAGACAGACAGACAGAGACACAGACAGAATAAGATCCTTCCTCCTTACGATCGTAACTGCTCACTCAGCCATAGACTCTTCAAGAGAATTGAAACACAGAGATCCTTCCGTGCCGTTGGAGGATCCTTGGTGGCCCTCAAGGTTCCAATTCTCCTGTGCGGACCACGGCTGAGTGAGCAAAGGTGCCACATCCCACGGCCACAGGGCTATGAGTGCCCCTCCAGAGTGCCAGATGGCTGCTTGCAACATATGTTCAACGACATTATGAATACATTAGTAATTAGAAAGAATTGAAAAAGGATTACAATGATGATTAGAAAGGATGAATAAGATTAAAATGCTGGTAAGAAATCATGAGCATGAATACAAATATGATTAGAAAATATTAAAAGAATTAAGAAGCTGATTACAATAGATGAATAGGATTATAATGATGATTAGAAAGGACGAATAGAGATATAATGATGATTAGAACGGATGAATGAGGTTATAATGAAGGTAATTGGTGAACATGACGACAATAGTAAATGGAGTGACGAATGAACACAAGGCAAGTGACACTGCCTATGTGATGTTACAAGGAAGGTCAGAGAGAGAGAGAGAGAGAGAGAGAGAGAGAGAGAGAGAGAGAGAGAGAGAGAGAGAGAGAGAGAGAGAGAGAGAGAGAGCGAGAGAGAGAGCGAGAGAGAGAGAGAGAGAGAGAGAGAGAGAGAGAGAGAGAGAGAGAGAGAGAGAGAGAGAGAGAGAGAGAGAGAGAGAGAGAGAGAGAGAGAGAGAGAGCACAATAAGGACTGAGAACAAAGGTGAGTGCGGCTAGGCTAGTATACCTTGCTTCTGGTGGTAACATATTGGAGAAACCAGCAGCCTAGTTTCTTGTTGACCAGCTGTCCCGCCTGGCCTGCCTCTACTACACTCTGCCTCTGCTGCAAGGGACAACAATGACCCTTAACACTGCCGCAGACATTACACAGACGCAGACCTAACACTGACACGCGTGAGATTACGAAGCAAGGTTCCTCGGGCATGGAAACTAAGAGAACGCTACAATTTAGGACCTCAACCTTCACGTTGCATACTGGATGAATATATATATATTTCCGGTTCATGTTCTGTTAATCCAGGGATAATGTCTCGTGTGATCATGTACAGTCGAGGAAATGAATCCCTCTATCCATCAGTTCCTTGGAACATGCAAAATGGCAACGATCAACACCAGCAATTTGTTGCTGGTGTTGATGAGGGTTAGAATAGGCGCTTTGTAACGAAGTCTCTCATTGGTCAACACACCACTCTCTTGTTTACGTAATTCTCTCTGCTATCTGAAGGAAAACACAAGCGCGCAATGAATGAAAATGAATGCAAATTAATATATTTAGATTTGTGACCAAGGGAGATATGGCTCTACGTGCGAGCCGTAGAGTTTATTGACCTTTAATATAAACGATATAACGTATGATAATGTTGCGAATTTGCACTTGGTTCTTGAAGCAGACGACGCGGCATCACACAAACAATGTTCAAGTTAAAATGAGTTTGCAAACATTCATATTTGGGAATAAAGTTGATATACTTAATACGAATAATAGAATCAAGAACTAACTACAGATCAATATTAAAAATATTCAGGAGAATCCGAAAGTATTAAAGAAGGGCCCCAAAAGAGCCAGAGTTCAACCCCAGCAAGCACAACTAGGTAAGTACAACTAAGTGAGTACACATACACGTGTGTGTGTGTGTGTGTGTGTGTGTGTGTGTGTGTGTGTGTGTGTGTGTGTGTGTGTGTGTGTGTGTGTGTGTGTGTGCGTGTGTGTGTCTGTATAAGGAGTGTTCCTTCAGGAACCAACTAAAGGAGCAGGTTGTAGAGGCAAACTCTATTCATAACTTAATAAAAACAGGTATGATAGGGAAATAGGCCAAGAGTCATTACACTAGACAACCAACAGCTAGAAAAGCGGGGTCTAAGAGCTAGAGCTCGATCCTGCAGGCATAAATATGCGAGCACACACACACACACACGTTACAAATATGGCAGACATGTGAAATGTTCACTCATATTACTCCTGTAATTTCTTGCCATTTGAAGATTATCGTATACTGAAAATACACTAATGTATGATAAACGTTTAATAAGATACACTAATGTATGATAAACGTTTAATAAAACGGCCGAGCGGACAGCACGCTGGACTTGTGATCCTGTGGTCCTGGGTTCGATCCCAGGCGCCGGCGAGAAACAATGGGCAAAAGTTTCTTTCACCCTATGCCCCTGTTACCTAGCAGTAAAATAGGTACCTGGGTGTTAGTCAGCTGTCACGGGCTGCTTCCTGGGGGGTGGAGGCCTGGTCGAGGACCGGGCCGCGGGGACACTAAAGCCCCGAAATCATCTCAAGATAACCTCAAGATGATAAACGTTTAATAAAATACACTACTGTATGATAAACGTTTAACCAATACACTAATGTATGATAAACGTTTAACAAATACACTACTGTATGATAAACGTTTAACAAATACACTACTGTATGATAAACGTTTAACAAATACACTACTGTATGATAAACGTTTAACAAATACACTAATGTATGATAAACGTTTAACAAATACACTAATGTATGATAAACGTTTAACAAAATACACTAATGTATGATAAACGTTTAACAAAATACACTAATGTATGATAAACGTTTAACAAAATACACTAATGTATGATAAACGTTTAACAAAAAATAGTTATATACTTCGTAAAACGTTTAAAACTAATGGACACATAATACGTTCCGTCATCGTCTGTTTCACCAACAACGTTGAAGAGAAAGCCTGAACGTTTTGGGTAAAAGCTATACCTGATTTACCTGAGGGCCAGTAGCACTCTAGTGGCCTCGACGAGGACAGGAAGAACGCTGCTCGTCAAAGGTACACCCCTATTTGTCCTGATTATTTTTCAAGCTGGATTTTATATTTCGGTATTTACGGCTTCGGCTGGTAGGCGGTTCCACGTGTTTATATACTTATAGATGAAAAAACATCTGTTTACTCTCCTACATTGTGGCTTGTTGAACTCGAATCCATTGTTCCTATTCTTTGTTATATCTGACCTTTTGTAAAAATGGACTGGATTAATATTCTCCATATTGTTCAACCCGCCAAACACACACCGAAACTACGACGTTGGTACAACGTTCGAACAAGTTTTAACACCTCCTAACCAGTTATAATAACCAATATAGCAAGTTGTAACAACGTTCTAATACGTCATAAACACGTTAACCCAAGATGTAACAACTTTATTACAAGTTGTAACAAGCGGAAAATGGAGATAGTTTCGGTTTGTGTTTCCAGGGAATACTTTAAGTCTCGAATCCTATCAACATTTAAGGCTTCTTCATATTAGAGATCTATACAGCTTTCGATTTCTTGAAACAATTGGCATTTTCAGAGATCAAATGTATTTAGATTTGGAGTTTATTTATATACATTACTGGTGTGTGTGCCAGCGGCACCTATTGTTTAATTGTCATCCTTACGAATTACCAAACAACAACACAGGCTATAATCTCATGGACTCTAAACCTCAGTGAAGAAGATGGTAGGCAGTCACATTAGTCAAGATCTACATTTTCTTTTTTTCTATTTCCAATGCAATGAAAGGACAATCCTTTGTGCACATTCACTGGAACATTCAAATGCTAAAAACATTGTTATTGTTAAACTGAAACAGGCAAAATGCTGGCAACATTATTCTTTACGAAACATGAATACACGTAACTATTCACTCTTACGTCTCAATTATAATTAATTGTGCCTTCGTTGGTTCCAAGTTGAAATGATTTCCTTTGCCAATTCCCACACAAATTAAAATGGCTTAATTTATTCTGTTTTGACTTCAATAATTAGCATGTTATAATATAGCTATCAGTAGGGAGCCGGTCGGCCGAGCGGACAGCACACTGGATTTGTGATCCTGTGGTCCTGGGTTCGATCCCAGGCGCCGACGAGAAACAATGGGCAAAGTTTCTTTCACCCTATGCCCCTGTTACCTAGCAGTAAAATAGGTACATGGGTGTTAGTCAGCTGTCACGGGCTGCTTCCCGGGGGTGGAGGTCTGGTCGAGGACCGGGCCGCGGGGACACTAAAGCCCCGAAATCATCTCAAGATAACCTCAAGAAGTATAAATATTCTTTAATTATCTTTTTACTAGCATGTTTACATTTTGTATTCTTATCAACATTCAATGTAGCCTTTGCTAAGCATCCATTATTATTTCCTTATAATACTATGGTAATTACATGTAATTGGATTGGAATCTGCGTTTCAGGCATTTAGCCAGGCACCGGGATTAAATCATTCAACGCCTGAAAAGGGAAGATTAGAATGATGAGGCTACTGACCAGGAAGATTAGAATGATGAGGCTGCTGACCAGGAAGAGGAGAAGGATGAGGCTGCTGGCCAGGAAGAGGAGAAGGATGAGGCTGCTGGCCAGGAAGAGGAGAAGGATGAGGCTGCTGGCCAGGAAGATTAGAATGATGAGGCTGCTGACCAGGAAGAGGAGAAGGATGAGGCTGCTGACCAGGAAGAGGAGAAGGATGAGGCTGCTGGCCAGGAAGAGGAGAAGGATGAGGCTGCTGACCAGGAAGAGGAGAAGGATGAGGCTGCTGACCAGGAAGAGGAGAAGGATGAGGCTGCTGGCCAGAAAGAGGAGAAGGATGAGGCTGCTGGCCAGGAAGAGGAGAAGGATGAGGCTGCTGACCAGGAACAGGAGAAGGATGAGGCTGCTGGCCAGGAAGAGAAGGATGAGGCTGCTGACCAGGAAGAGGAGAAGGATGAGGCTGCTGGCCAGGAAGAGGAGAAGGATGAGGCTACTGACCAGGAAGAGGAGAAGGATGAGGCTGCTGGCCAGGAAGAGGAGAAGGATGAGGCTGCTGGCCAGGAAGAGGAGAAGGATGAGGCTGCTGGCCAGGAAGAGGAGAAGGATGAGGCTGCTGGCCAGGAAGAGGAGAAGGGTGAGGCTGCTGGCCAGGAAGAGGAGAAGGATGAGGCTGCTGACCAGGAAGAGGAGAAGGATGAGGCTGCTGGCCAGGAAGAGGAGAAGGATGAGGCTGCTGGCCAGGAAGAGAAGGATGAGGCTGCTGGCCAGGAAGAGGAGAAGGATGAGGCTACTGACCAGGAAGAGGAGAAGGATGAGGCTGCTGGCCAAGAAGAGGAGAAGGATGAGGCTACTGACCAGGAAGAGGAGAAGGATGAGGCTGCTGGCCAGGAAGAGGAGAAGGATGAGGCTGCTGGCCAGGAAGAGGAGAAGGATGAGGCTACTGGCCAGGAAGAGGAGAAGGATGAGGCTACTGGCCAGGAGGAGGAGAAGGATGAGGCTACTGGCCAGGAAGAGAAGGATGAGGCTGCTGACCAGGAAGAGGAGAAGGATGAGGCTTCTGGCCAGGAAGAGAAGGATGAGGCTACTGGCCAGGAAGAGGAGAAGGATGAGGCTACTGGCCAGGAAGAGAAGGATGAGGCTGCTGACCAGGAAGAGGAGAAGGATGAGGCTTCTGGCCAGGAAGAGGAGAAGGATGAGGCTACTGACCAGGAAGAGGAGAAGGATGAGGCTTCTGGCCAGGAGGAGGAGAAGGATGAGGCTACTGGCCAGGAAGAGAAGGATGAGGCTGCTGACCAGGAAGAGGAGAAGGATGAGGCTTCTGGCCAGGAAGAGAAGGATGAGGCTACTGGCCAGGAAGAGGAGAAGGATGAGGCTACTGGCCAGGAAGAGAAGGATGAGGCTGCTGACCAGGAAGAGGAGAAGGATGAGGCTTCTGGCCAGGAAGAGGAGAAGGATGAGGCTACTGACCAGGAAGAGGAGAAGGATGAGGCTTCTGGCCAGGAGGAGGAGAAGGATGAGGCTACTGGCCAGGAAGAGAAGGATGAGGCTGCTGACCAGGAAGAGAACGATGAGGCTTCTGGCCAGGAGGAGGAGAAGGATGAGGCTACTGGCCAGGAAGAGAAGGATGAGGCTTCTGGCCAGGAGGAGAAGAAGGATGAGGCTACTGGCCAGGAAGAGGAGAAGGATGAGGCTACTGGCCAGGAAGAGAAGGATGAGGCTTCTGGCCAGGAAGAGAAGGATGAGGCTTCTGGCCAGGAGGAGGAGAAGGATGAGGCTACTGGCCAGGAAGAGGAGAAGGATGAGGCTGCTGGCCAGGAAGAGGAGAAGGATGAGGCTACTGACCAGGAAGAGGAGAAGGATGAGGCTACTGGTCAGGAAGAGGAGAAGGATGAGGCTACTGGCCAGGAAGAGGAGAAGGATGAGGCTACTGGCCAGGAAGAGGAGAAGGATGAGGCTACTGGCCAGGAAGAGGAGAAGGATGAGGCTACTGTCCAGGAAGAGGAGAAGGATGAGGCTACTGTCCAGGAAGAGGAGAAGGATGAGGCTACTGGCCAGGAAGAGGAGAAGGATGAGGCTACTGGCCAGGAAGAGGAGAAGGATGAGGCTACTGACCAGAAAGAGGAGAAGGATGAGGCTACTGGCCAGGAAGAGGAGAAGGATGAGGCTGCTGGCCAGGAAGAGGAGAAGGATGAGGCTACTGGCCAGTCACCTAGAAGGAACACAGTGAAAAAAACAAAAGAATTTGCATGACAATATTATATTTCCTTATAGATTCATAATCATATTTAATGATTTTGTTTACGTCTTCAGAGGAATGTCAGGAGGCAAATGATTACTGACCGTTAAATGTGAATATAAATATGGCAGTTTCAGGCACAGTCCATCAAAACCCAGTAATATACCTGACTGTCACACAGTATGATGAAACCGCGTATGATGTGCCTTGATACTTGTAGCATGGTTAACCAACATGGTTATATGCACAGTGACTGGCACTGTGCATGGTCCTGCAGTATTATTTGGTTTTCCTGTGTTAGGTTTTTAGTGGTTTATTCATCAGTTACGAATGAACCAGCTTCTCCAGGCAATGATTAATCTTGCAATGATGTCGTCCACATTAAAAATACGGTTCTGGTAGTAAAAGCATTTTGTTCCAGGGAGCGTAATGGCCAGTGGTGCAATTGTTCCAGGGAGCGCAATGGCCAGTGGTGCAATTTTTCCAGGGAGGGCAATGGCCAGTGGTGCAATTTTTCCAGGGAGCGCAATGGCCAGTGGTGCAATTTTTCCAGGGAGCGCAATGGCCAGTGGTGCAATTGTTCCAGGGAGGGCAATGGCCAGTGGTGCAATTTTTCCAGGGAGGGCAATGGCCAGTGGTGCAATTGTTCCAGCGAGCGCAATGGCCAGTGGTGCAATTGTTCCAGGGAGCGCAATGGCCAGTGGTGCAATTGTTCCAGCGAGCGCAATGGCCAGTGGTGCAATTGTTCCAGGGAGCGCAATGGCCAGTGGTACAATTGTTCCAGGGAGGGCAATGGCCAGTGGTGCAATTGTTCCAGCGAGCGCAATGGCCAGTGGTGCAATTGTTCCAGGGAGGGCAATGGCCAGTGGTACAATTGTTCCAGGGAGGGCAATGGCCAGTGGTGCAATTGTTCCAGGGAGGGCAATGGCCAGTGGTGCAATTGTTCCAGGGAGCACAATGGCCAGTGGTGCAATTTTTCCAGGGAGCGCAATGGCCAGTGGTGCAATTGTTCCAGCGAGCGCAATGGCCAGTGGTGCAATTGTTCCAGGGAGCGCAATGGCCAGTGGTGCAATTGTTCCAGCGAGCGCAATGGCCAGTGGTGCAATTGTTCCAGCGAGCGCAATGGCCAGTGGTGCAATTTTTCCAGGGAGCGCAATGGCCAGTGGTGCAATTGTTCCAGCGAGCGCAATGGCCAGTGGTGCAATTGTTCCAGCGAGCGCAATGGCCAGTGGTGCAATTGTTCCAGGGAGCGCAATGGCCAGTGGTACAATTGTTCCAGGGAGGGCAATGGCCAGTGGTGCAATTGTTCCAGCGAGCGCAATGGCCAGTGGTGCAATTGTTCCAGGGAGGGCAATGGCCAGTGGTGCAATTGTTCCAGGGAGGGCAATGGCCAGTGGTGCAATTGTTCCAGGGAGCGCAATGGCCAGTGGTGCAATTGTTCCAGGGAGCGCAATGGCCAGTGGTGCAATTGCTGCGCATTTTCAACACTGTCGCCTGCCAGAGCAAGGCCTGACCCACACTAATATACCACGGAGGATATATTCACCCACCCGGTATATGCGTTAGCATATATATATTATTTATATATAATATATATATATATATATATATATATATATATATATATATATATATATATATATTTCTATCCCCTCCCCTCCCACATCTCACATTACTGTTACCTTTCGCCTCCCTTTCCTCACTTCTCTTCCTTCCTATATGGTGAAGGTAGCCAGCCAGGTGAGGATGGCCAGGTGAGGATGGCCAGGCGAGGATGGCCAGGCGAGGATGGCCAGGTGAGGATGGCCAGGCGAGGATGGCCAGGTGAGGATGGCCAGGTGAGGATGGCCAGGTGAGGATGGCCAGGTGAGGATGGCCAGGCGAGGATGGCCAGGTGAGGATGGCCAGGCGAGGATGGCCAGGTGAGGATGGCCAGGTGAGGATGGCCAGGCGAGGATGGCCAGGTGAGGATGGCCAGGTGAGGATGGCCAGGCGAGGATGGCCAGGTGAGGATGGCCAGGCGAGGATGGCCAGGCGAGGATGGCCAGGTGAGGATGGCCAGGTGAGGATGGCCAGGTGAGGATGGCCAGGCGAGGATGGCCAGGTGAGGATGGCCAGGTGAGGATGGCCAGGCGAGGATGGCCAGGTGAGGATGGCCAGGTGAGGATGGCCAGGTGAGGATGGCCAGGCGAGGATGGCCAGGTGAGGATGGCCAGGTGAGGATGGCCAGGTGAGGATGGCCAGGCGAGGATGGCCAGGTGAGGATGGCCAGGTGAGGATGGCCAGGCGAGGATGGCCAGGTGAGGATGGCCAGGTGAGGATGGCCAGGCGAGGATGGCCAGGTGAGGATGGCCAGGTGAGGATGGCCAGGCGAGGATGGCCAGGTGAGGATGGCCAGGCGAGGATGGCCAGGTGAGGATGGCCAGGTGAGGATGGCCAGGCGAGGATGCCAGGTGAGGATGGCCAGGTGAGGATGGCCAGGCGAGGATGGCCAGGTGAGGATGGCCAGGTGAGGATGCCTGGGTAAGACGGCAGGGATTACGGACTAGCAGGGAAGTGGAAGAGGGGGAGAACAGGGAAGAAGAGAGTAGGGTGGGAGAGAGAAGGATGGGAGGGAACTGTGTAAAGGAAGAAAAGAGCGAAGGGAAGAGGTGGAGGAGAGGTCGGGGTTGTGTGTGGGGGGGGGGAGGGGGGGAAAGGGCGGTTAAGAGGGGGTTTGGATGGAAGAGACGTGTGGAATGGGAGGCCAGATAACAGTAGTGTGAGATGTGGGAGGGAAGAGGGACATAAAATTTTGATAAAGGAAGGGGAGAGAAGTGAGATATTGGAGGGGGAGAGGTGAGGGAAGTGAGATATGGATCGTGAGAGGGGTGGAGAGTGAGATATGGGACGGGAGGAACAGGAAGGGACGGGGGGGGGGGGGCAGTACTTGTGAATAATAGAAACAGTGGCTATCTTGAGGTTATCTTGAGGTTATCTTGAGATGATTTCGGGGCTTTTTAGTGTCCCCGCGGCCCGGTCCTCGACCAGGCCTCCACCCCCTAGGAAGCAGCCCGTGACAGCTGACTAACACCCAGGTACCTATTTTACTGCTAGGTAACAGGAGCACAGGGAGAAAGAAACTCTGCCCATTGTTTCTCTCCGGCGCCCGGGATCGAACCCGGTACCACAGGATCACAAGTTTAGTGTGCTGGCCACCTGGACCAATGCCCAGGTTCTGTGGTGGAACACTAAACTGTCGTGGACGTGAGTCAGCAGAACGAGGGGATCTGAATGCCTTTAAGGTATACAGCCCACGCGAGCTGGACAATCTCCAGAGCTGGCCTAAGAAATGGCTACTAGACTTTAACTCTGACAAAGGCAAGGTTATGAGGGGTAGCTCGTATTGTGCTGGGCGTGACATTCCTGGGACACCCAGGACAACGCTCCTGGGACCCGGTTGTGCTCGGAATAGTCTCTCTTGCTCCTCATCTCCCCCATTCCCCCCCCCCCTAAACACACCCTCCCCCCCCCATCACCTGTCATTCACTCTGCCTGTGTGTGTGGGGGGGGGGGGATGGTGTTATATACCATAGGAACGTTTGCATAGGATTTCCCTCTTTATGAATCCCATTTAAGGGGGTTTGCCTTGATAAAAAGGTTGGTAATCCCTTCATGGATGGCGGTGGGGAATCCTCTTTTAACGGCGGGATAGATATTGAACGGGATATTGTGATTATCAGTCTTTCATGGGATAGAGTCTGGCGGGCAAGCCCCCACCAGCGGCAGGATAGTGTGTGACGAGGAAAGCCCCCACCAGCGGCAGGATAGAGTGTGACGAGGAAAGCCCCCACCAGCGGCAGGATAGT
Organism: Procambarus clarkii; assembly: GCF_040958095.1. NCBI lineage: Eukaryota > Metazoa > Arthropoda > Malacostraca > Decapoda > Cambaridae > Procambarus > Procambarus clarkii. The sequence goes on along the minus strand of NC_091212.1, from coordinate 14,969,262 downwards.
GTGACGGGGAAAGCCCCCCCACCAGTGGCAGGATAGTGTGTGACGAGGAAAGCCCCTACCAGCGGCAGGATAGTGTGACGGGGAAAGCCCCCCCACGAGCGGCAGGATAGTGTGTGACGGGGCAAGCCCCCACCAGCGGCAGGATAGTGTGTGACGAGGAAAGCCTCCACCAGCGGCAGGATAGAGTGTGACGAGGAAAGCCCCCACCAGCGGCAGGATAGAGTGTGACGAGGAAAGCCCCCATCAGCGGCAGGATAGTGTGACGAGGAAAGCCCCCACTAGCAGCAGGATAGAGTGTGACGAGGAAAGCCCCCATCAGCGGCAGGATAGTGTGTGACGAGGAAAGCCCCCACCAGCGGCAGGATAGAGTGTGACGAGGAAAGCCCCCACCAGCGGCAGGATAGAGGCTGGCATGCGGCCAAGGAAGCTTCGATCCAGGGTGGGTGGTGGGGGCGCTACGGGACTCGACCCTCACACAACTCCATTCTCAAATGTTCCCAATCGGACCCACGCGAAAAGTGTGGCTTTAGTCTTGCTAAAATTTAATTTTTTTAGTTCACGTTAAATAAAATTAATGGATCAGGAACTACGTCTAAACTCAGCTTGTAAAACAAAACAAAAACTAAAAACTTAATCCCAATTTGAGAGTGAACTTAGTGTTAGTTTAAGCTTCACTCCAGTTGAGGGTCATTTTAAGGCACTAGTTAGGGGCACTAGTCACTAACAAAACAATAGTTTTTTGAGTTAAATTTATTTTTAAACAGTTAAATCACAGAATCCAGTTAGTGTCTGATTTGCAATATTCTCTGTTGCAGAATAGAACCAGAAATAGAAATAGAATAGAATAGAAAAGTAGAATAGAACCAGAAATAGAACCAGTTGCAGAGGTGTCATGGGCACAATCAGAGAACACTGTATGAACATCAGAGGTTCACGGTTGTTCAACGTCCTACCAGCGAGCATCAGAAATATTACAGGAACAACCGTGGACATCTTCGAGAGGAAACTAGATTGTTTCCTTCAAGGAGTGCCGGACCAACCGGGCTGTGGTGGGTATGTGGGCCTGCGGGCCGCTCCAAGCAACAGCCTGGTGGACCAAACTCTCACAAGTCAAGCCTGGCCTCGGGCCGGGCTTGGGGAGTAGAAGAACTCCCAGAACCCCATCAACCAGCCCTTTTGAGTATGTACCCTGGATTGCCCGGGCCTGTGTCTCTCTCTTTCTCTCTCTCTCTCTAGAAATTTATGTTATTTTTCTGAGCTGTTTTCGTCACTATCTTCCCAATTCACTATTTTGATCACTAACACAAATAAATTGAGTTAATCATTTTCGATCAAGCGATAAAGCTATGTGTACCGACATTGTATCAACAATTTCTTTGCAGACATCGTGAGATGTTATGAATATAGGACGTCTGAGAGAGTGGGTTGGGGGGGGGGGTGGGTGTTAGAGTTTCAGGCTCATATGTCTTAAAGCATTTAACATACGCCTACTCCAGCCAGCCTATGTGCCGTCTCCCTGACCATTAATTACCCCTGCAAACTTGGGTGAGACTATCCCCTAGCCTCTGCCCTCCAGCTTTGGACAGACAGCTAGACTGACTGAGACTCAGACATTCTCCACCATACTTACATTCATACATACAGTCTCCATAATTTCGACCACATAGTTACTTTAAGTACTTTCATATACGGAGGACGGGCTGATGTACTTGGCGACCTCTCGGAGATTATTTTGTTGCTACAAGAACGCTCTGAATAGCAGCGCTTTGGAGAAATTCAAGTTTTGATTGGGGAGGGCAGTAGGCCTAGTGGGAGGGGGGGGGGGTTAGTAGGCCTAGTTGGTGGGGGGTAGTAGGCCTAGAGGGAGGGGGTAGTAGGCCTAGTGGGGGGGGGGGTAGTAGGCGTGGTGAACATTTTCCGAAGACGGCGGTTGAAGCGCCGCTACATGAAATTATATTTTGGCGCCAAGAGGGAGAGAAGCAAGGACGTTGGGTCAAAGATGAGTAAAGGGAACATGATTGGTTGCAGGTTGCTTGAAGCAACCAATCAACAGGTAACCCAATGTTCCGGCATCGGTGAGAGCCAGCTTCGTGGCCTCTCATTGGCCAAGGAGAAGGATGGTGAGCCTTTTCTAGAGCGAGTGTCCGAATGGTCCATAATCTTCTAAAAAGTTATCTCGCATGCCCATGTGATTATTATTTATAGATATTATATTTGGATATTACAAATTTTACAGAGAAAGAACAAAGTCCGTCAAGGTGATTTTTAAGAGTTCTATTTCGGTGACCAATAAATCTTATGAATTCTTTTAGATTATTTAAATTTAGGAAATACTGTTTGTGTTTTAAGTAACCAACTTCTCCCTAATGTGTGTACGTCACTCCCTGACTCCCTGCGTCACTCCCTGACTCCCTGCGTCACTCCCTGACTCCCTGCGTCACTCCCTGACTCCCTGCGTCACTCCCTGCCCTCGTTGTCCACCTGCGTCACTCCCTGTACACTCCCTGTGTACAGTTAATGCATTAGTAACAATAGTAATGGGCTCTGAGCAAAAATGAGTCCTGTTGCTTATATATACATATATACGTATTGTTTTTCGATTACCAAAAGTATAACAGAGAGAGAGATCGAAACATATAAAAGCGATTTAGAACCCAGTTAATTTTAATAAATAATATTTTTCCTTATAAGCAACAAGAAATGTGAACTTGAAATTATGACACTCGCACTCACTTTGGTGTTTGAGATCCCATACAGCATAACCGGTTGGTTAACCTCTTATGTAGATTATGTGGCTAATTTTACCTAATATCGAGTTATATACCGACCGGATACACTCTGTAGTGATGTGTGGAGCTAACATCAACGACTGGGAGGTCTAATGCAACGGATGTTCCCAATATTGGACGATGATAATGGCTGGCTCTTGAATTTTTTGAATTTGAAACTTGAATTTTTCCAAAGCGCTGCTATTCAGAGCGTTCTTGTAACAACACAAATGATCTCCGAGAGGTCGCCTAGACATCAGTCGTTCTTCTTATATGAAAGTACTTATAGTAACTATGTGGTTGAAATTATGGAGACTGTATGTATGAATGTAAGTATGGTGGTGAATGTCAAGAGTCTCTCTCTGTCATCGTATAGAGAACGTGTGGCAGCGTGTGTCCTCGTGTGGGGATCTCTTGTGACTGCTCTCTACCCTTCCTTACATTGAGGCTCCGCGGTACGTGCCAGTAAATAAGTCACTGCTTGTTTTAAGTTAATCAAGAAAAAAGAGAGTTAAGTTAACGTCAATTTTCACACCAATAAATTACTATAAAATCCAGAAAACAATTTCCTTTGTTCCTAACACTGGATCACAGAGTTTGTGTGATTTACGAACGGGACTTTATTTCTGACTATATGATTCGTCAACAAGTGATGCCGCCGCCCGCCATCGACAGTAGGAAACTTTAGGTGTTTCTCTGGACGCAAATATTATCAATAATTTTAATTTCTTAACACAACATATTTTCTTGCTGTGCTAAGAATTAATAAAACAATATTGGCATAACGTATTTATCGTATAATGCCGGTATTTAATACTTGAGGTGTCGGAAATGTCCGACAAGGCTTGTGCTAGGCTGCTCTGACGGCTGTGGTGCAGCGCTAGTTTCATCAGTAAGTCTACTCCTATCAATAAACTTGACAAAGTTCATCACTGAAAACAATGACTAACATTAATATACAATTGCCATTATCAGGGTTTTCGGCGTCAAAAAGTTTCAGGAATGGAATTCCAGAGTTTTAAAACCTTATTTTCTGTATATTTCCGCATTAATCCAGTCATTAACCGATGTCTTTCAATATTTTCAATTTTAGCTCTTAATTCGACCGATGTTTGTGCCCAGATTGAACTGCTTTGTAAAACAATCAATTGTATTTCGAAATTATACAAATCAATCCATTGCAACATTTCCAAATTCCGTTTAGCTCACAGTACACTGTTTCGAAGTTTCTTCATTTTAGTAAACCTTAAAGAAAATTGATCAGCAGTTGAATCAGTGATGCTCAAAAACTGTACTTGAATTCAAAAGCGTTATTGTTATTAAACATAGCATCAAGCCTTTGGTCAGATGATTTAATGTGGAGTTTCGAATCATTTAAATGTGAGGAGAAATCTGTGACAATTTTGACAGAAATCTTTTTCATTCTTCAAAAAAAAAAAAAGACGAATTCCATTCAAGCATTCACCAGATCGTTTCAGCACAGAATCTCTAATGAGCTGGAGAACCTTGTTATACATAAGGAGTTCTGTGTACACCTAATTCACCGCGATCAGTAAATTCTGAAATTATCTTTTTTGTTTTCTTTCAAAGCAATGTTCTCGTTGTCCACCTGCGTCACTCCCTGATCACCCTGCGTCACTCCCTGTTCACCCTGCGTCACTCCCTGCTCTCGTTATCTACCTGCGTCACTCCCTGATCACCCTACGTCACTCCCTGCTCTCGTTATCTACCTGCGTCACACCCTGTTCTCGTTGTCCACCTGCGTCACTCCCTGCTCTCGTTATCTACCTGCGTCACTCCCTGATCACCCTGCGTAACTCCCTGCTCTCGTTATCTACCTGCGTCACTCCCTGATCACCCTGCGTCACTCCCTGTTCTCGATATCTACCTGCGTCACACCCTGTTCTCGTTGTCCACCTGCGTCACTCCCTGTTCACACTGCGTCACTCCCTGTTCACACTGCGTCACTCCCTGTTCACACTGCGTCACTCCCTGTTCATCCTGCGTCACTCCCTGCCCTCATTGCCCACCTGCGTCATCTCCCTGTCCACCCTGCGTCACTCCCTGCCCTCGTTGTCTCCCTGCGTCACTCCCTGTTCACCCTGCGTCACTCCCTGCCCTCGTTGTCCACCTGCGTCACTCCCTGTTCACCCTGCGTCACTCCCTGCTTTCGTTGTCCACCTGCGTCACTCCCTGTTCACCCTGCGTCACTCCCTGTCCTCGTTGTCCACCTGCGTCACTCCCTGTTCACCTTGCGTCACTCCCTGTCCTCGTTGTCCACCTGCGTCACTCCCTGCTCTCATTGTCTACCTGCGTCACTCCCTGTTCACCCTGCGTCACTCCCTGTCCTCGTTGTCCACCTGCGTCACTCCCTGCTCTCATTGTCTACCTGCGTCACTCCCTGTTCACCCTGCGTCACTCCCTGCTCTCGTTATCTACCTGCGTCACTCCCTGATCACCCTGCGTCACTCCCTGCCCTCGTTGTCCACCTGCGTCACTCCCTGTTCACCCTGCGTCACTCCCTGCCCTCGTTGTCCACCTGCGTCACTCCCTGCTCTCATTGTCTACCTGCGTCACTCCCTGTTCACCCTGCGTCACTCCCTGTTCACCCTGCGTCACTCCCTGTTCACCCTGCGTCACTCCCTGTTCACCCTGCGTCACTCCCTGCCCTCGTTGTCCACCTGAGTCACTCCCTGTTCACCCTGCGTCACTCCCTGCTCTCATTGTCTACCTGCGTCACTCCCTGTTCACCCTGCGTCACTCCCTGCCCTCGTTGTTTACCTGAGTCACTCCCTGTTCACCCTGCGTCACTCCCTGCCCTCGTTGTCCACCTGCGTCACTCCCTGTTCACCCTGCGTCACCCCTCATCCTATCTCCTCAGCTCTTTATATCACCCTTCTTAAAAATCATGTCTTCTTTTTTGTTTATTTGTCCCTTCTCGTTTTCCTTGCTCATAATCTGGCCAGTGATCCGCCTCCACTAATTCCTCGGAAATTGGCACTTCCGGTCTACCGCTTGCTTGTGAGTTATCACAATACTTGTCCTCTGAAGTTTTTACCCTGCATATTATATATATATATATATATATATATATATATATATATATATATATATATATATATATATATATATATATATATATATGTTGTACCTAGTAGCCAGAACTCACTTTTTGGCCTACTATTCAAGGCCCGATTTGCCTAATAAGCCAAGTTATCCTAAATTAATATATTTTTTCTAATTTTTTTCTTATGAAATGATAAAGCTACCCATTTCATTATTTATGAGGTCAATTTTTTTTATTGGAGTTAAAATTAACGTAGATATATGACCGAACCTAACCAACCCTACCTAACCTAACCTAACCTATCTTTATAGGTTAGGTTTGGTTAGATTGCCGAAAAAGTTAGGTTACGTTAGGTTAGGTAGGTTAGGTAGTCGAAAAACAATTAATTCATGAAAACTTGGCTTATTAGGCAAATCGGGCCTTGCATAGTAGGCTGAGAAGTGCGTTCTGGCTACTAGGTACGACATATATGCATATATATATATATATATATATATATATATATATATATGTATATATATGTGCAGAAAATCCACAGAGAAATGGGAGAGAGAGATGAACGTTTCGGCCGATCTAGGCCTTTGTCAACACCGTACCTTGTACAAGGTATGGTGTTGTACACCATATTATACAAGGTACAACAATGTTGTACCTTGTAGCCAGAACGCAGTACTCGGCCTACTATGCAAGGCCCGATTTACCTAGTAAGTCAAGTTTTCCTGAATCTATATAATATTTTATTTTATTTTTCTGAAACTAACTTCTGCCCCATCGTGAGTTGGTCAACACCGCTCAGAACTACGACAATATCGCCGCTTAGTGAAGATACATCGCGAGTTTAGTGGCAATTTTAAGTATAAATTTCACACGTGTAGAAGTTGTTGAAATTCCAATAGTGAGTGAATAAGTGAGATTTCATGTCATAAATATAATCTTGAGCTTTGATTTTATTGTTCCCGCCGGTGGCTATTGTGCACCCCATACTTATCCTGTGAGCGGTAGCGCAAAAATCCTTACAGAGGGCACAAAAGGTCTTTATCAGACCTCAACTTAGATTATTACATAAACAATTTCATCTATCCTTCACACCTTATAGTTACAATGTCAGCTAGTTACAGGCTTCTTTGTAGCAATCCTGGGAAGACGAAGGCTCCTAAGACAAGTAATTAACCTTCTGGGCCTCGACGGGGTCACGTATATTTTGGGGAATCCAAGTGAAACTGCTCCTTATTGTGATTACTGATATCTAAAATTGTTTTAGACAAACTATAACACCTCGCGAGCGATCTGGTCTGGGTTCGAGTCCTGGAAAGGAAGGCCAGTCTGGACGCCATTCCATAACTGTTCGCCTCTGTTCCCTCAGCAGTAATTAAGTGTCTGATTGTTAAACGATTGGGAGGTCGTGTTCAAGGGGAGATTAGTGGGTAAGTCTTACCAAGATTGTTGTTGTTGTTAAAGATTCACTACTTGGAACAAACAGTTCCAAGTAGCACGGGCTATGGTGAGCCCGTAGGTACTTTTAACCAGCTTACCAAGAGCTATGGGAAAGGAAAGCTCTCAGCCTGCTAACAGGAATCAGAAATTGTCTGTTCCTGTACCCACTCGAGCAAAAAAATAAATAACAAAAATTGTGGCCCTCAGCCTAGCTAATTGGTCCAGCAACAGGTGTAATAATTTGGGATAATTGGGTACAAATGAAGCTTCTAAATCTAAATATATACCAGTGAAATATATTTAAAATAATGATGAGTCCCTCCCAAATAATGAGTGTTGTGGTTCTGTTGTGCCACAGAGTTTTTGTCCCCTCAGGTTTGGCAATGCTTATTAGTAGGTCAAATCGAGTGTATGAATGATTTTAGAGTGTTATTAAGGTGCGAGTGAGCACCCTCTTGTGGTGCCAGAAACATGGATTTATAGTCAGAGGTCCAAGACGAGGCTTGCCTCGATCGGGACTTGAAGCCTAACAACCTTCCAGAGGGATATTAAGGCCACCACAACAGCTTAAGTTCTCCCCAGCAAGTATACCTTATTCCTAAATATAGTTCAGGATCAGCGTGAACTACATACACCGGGGAGTGTGGTACAGTATATTGTAAGATATACAGTATATTGTATATTCTAAGAACATATATACTTCTTGCGTCCAGGTTGGGTATGTGTGTAATGGTCTCCATTTTCTGTAGCTTGTTTCGTATGGGCCAAATTCAAGATTTCTTTCTTCACGATTCCACAACATTTCTTAGACATCAAAGCAAGCAAAGGAGTCGAATAAAACGCCAAAAATTTGCACATCTTATTTACTAGTCTGTTCAACAACCTGTTTGACCTGACTCGTTGTCACCTTCTACAGTGATGGCTCTAAATTACTCATTCCTTAACATCATTCAGCGAGTCCAGTAGCATTGAGCTATTTACCACAATGTTTCTAAAACTATTACAGGTTGGCGAAGTATTGCCTGTCATACCTCACCTGTCTTCCGTAACATCCCCAAACTCATTCCTTATATGATTGAAACCCCCAGAAAAATTCAGCAAGATGATAAACTGTGATTCTATGTACATAAGGGTGCGGTGACGCCCGCGATATGAGGTGATTAAATGATACAGTCCCAGGTTCGATCCTCGGCCTGCAGAGAGGATGCACCGGAAGTGGTGGTGGTGGTGGTTGGGGAGGGGGGCAAGTAGGGGGCGAGTCTACCAAGACGCTGGTCTAAACAAGCCCACACAGGTAGATATGTGGCTTAATAGCGTGTACGACGCCCACTCTCCTGGAGCAGACGAAGCCTACTTGGGTGTTTCTGACACATTATGGGGGTCACTTACTCCTAGTTCATTCGTTCACATCTCAGCTTCCTCACAATGTACCTCAATCACATCTCAGCTTCCTCACAATGTACCTCAATCACATCTCAGCTTCCTCACAATGTACCTCAATCACATCTCAGCTTCCTCACAATACACTCCATCACATCTCTGTCTCCCAACAGTCCAGCTCTTCCAAGACATTGTTTTGAAGTATTGCAATTACTCAGCATCTTTTAAATCCCCAATGTAAAGGCTTAGTTATTTATGTGTAACTTTGAAACGTGATTGTCCTAAACTATTAAACAAAAAATAGTCTTTTCATTCATTGTGAATTTGCTAATTGGAGAGCAGCATTCATCATGCAGGTTTCCTCTGCAGTGTTACTATTGACTACTTGGGGCCCACGTGGTGTCATTCACAGGGTTCAGGCTCTCGAGGGTAGTCTCAGTGGCGCCTGGCCCCCCACCTAGCACAGCCTAACATTATTTCTCTCTATCATTTTCGTTTCAGCTTATCCTCATGTCGTCTGCCAACTTTCTCGTTTCCTGTTCCCATTTTTCATCTAGTTTTTATTTTTTTTCCTACCGAGTTACTCTCATTTTCTCTATTTCCTTCTGCCCAAAACTTTTAGCTTTCACATCCTGTTTCATTTTTCTCTCCTGGCGCGTTGTGTGTGTGTGTGTGTGTGTGTGTGTGTGTGTGTGTGTGTGTGTGTGTGTGTGTGTGTGTGTGTGTGTGTGTGTGTGTGTGTGTGTGTGCGTGTGTGTGTGTGTGTGTGTGCTCAGACACTCCCTCAGCTTCCTCAACAACCATGTAGAAGCAAGGAAGCTTCGCATTTTGTTAAATCACAAAAAGACTTTTTATTTTTCTTGTCGAAGGACTCGCTGATCACTGGTTTTTTTCCCCCTGACTGGTTATGACGATTCAATATACGACTCTTCTGTTTTGGGGCAACAGTCACATGTTTTCTTTTGGAGGTGAATGTGTATAGAAGACTGTTCGGAGATCACACACACACACACACACACACACACACACACACACACACACACACACACACACACACAGCTCACGAAGGTACTCTACAAGCAGGGGACTGATTAAGGGAAACATATATCTCACCTGGATGATTTCTCTATGAATGCACTCACTCACACTCATGACCTACTTTACCTACGCTTCAGTCTTGATGAGATGGATGATTCAGAATGAGACACGAGACTATCCACACAAAAACTTACTGAGAATGAATGTGTTTTCTGCTTTATCCTTAAATGTAATGAGAATAATAGAAGCTCAGCTCATTGGTCGACCCCGAAGCAAGTGATGAGCAGCAAATAACGTCCATATTTGAGCCCAACTGCCCAGTGATCATTTAATTTTTTTTATTACACACCTGTATAAAACGCGTTTAGCATCAATGGCTGGTACTGCGGTAGAGTACTCCCTGTTTTATTTATATATTAGTATTGCTAACATACACAGTATAACAAATGAAAACATAGTCGCTGCAGTTATTATATGGTAAACTCTGTATATTCTGAATGGTACAACCTGTTTTAGCAGAGAGAAATTGGTTCAATTGAAGAGATATATTCGTTCAGACCTACTTATATGGTAGATGTGGGTTGGGGAGGGAGGGAGGGGAAGCATTTACGTTCATGTTAATTTGTAATTTACAATATATTCGTCTTGCTAAAACACTTAATTCTGAAATGATACTTAATTGATATCTTGCCATTTACACTCGTCTCCCGAAAAATATCCCCTGAAAGTTTCATGACGACAGTGTCATGACATCAATGTCATGACATCAGTCTCATGACGTCAGTGTCATGACGTCAGTGTCATGACATCAGTCTTATGACGACAGTGTCATGACATCAATGTCATGGCATCAGTCTCATGACGACAGTGTCATGACGTCAGTCTCATGACGACAGTGTCATGACATCAATGTCATGACATCAGTGCTGACAGAAAAGTAGCTGGACAAAGACAAATCAGCCAGCATAAATAACACTAAATTTGTTAATGGTGAACAGAATAATACAGAATACCTACTTAAGGTATTCCACACAGTGTAGGCCTACTCAAGGTATCAGACATTGTAGGCCTATTTAAAGGTATCACACAGCATAGGCCTACTTGGGTAGGTCCACTAAAGGTATAACACAGTGTAAACCTACTTAAGGTACAAAACACAATGAAGATATACTTCAGATATAACAAATATAGGCAAATTAAAGATACCTAACACACAATGTAGGCCTACTGAATGTGTAACTCGCAATGTAAGCCTACCTAAAGTACCACACATTCAAACAGAGCAAAAAAAGAGAGAATGAAGTACTTAAGAAACACATAATCTTGCTTACAGTAAGTGTTCACATTTGGGAGATATATCCGAGGCACGACAGAACACTTTAGATACCACCTTGAGCCACCGAGGCATACACATTATGCAGAGGATTTCTCTGGAAGATAAATGACAGTCCAAGGTCTTGGAAAGCTAGCGGGTTTCTTAAGATTTTTTTTGGAAGACATAGAGATCCAGAATACTGGGAGGCGACTGGTTCTCCTGGGTGCTGGAAGACACATGGTCATCCAGTATTATAAGACACAAGACAATGCAGTTTTCCTGGATTTAAAAAAAAAAATGACCTTGAGATCATTTCAGAATTAAGAGTTAAATACTAAAAAATGATTTCAAAGGTCTGCTCTGAAAAAGTGTTTCTAATGTTTTTTTTTGAGTCCATGTATGTATAGAACAGCCTTAAGTATATTCTTCGTGTTACAGCAAGCGAGGGACAAGAGGAGATGTTGAAACAACGGGCGTTAGGCTGCGTCTGATTCGTTACACTCAAGAATTTACAGAAACTCAATTCACGTTGCTCATTCTCTGGACTAAACGCAACGCTGCAATTTGGTTTCTGTAATATTCGGTACTAACTTTAAGCTTATAAACAGATTATTACGTGCCTGAAACTAAATTTGAACTAGAAATGGATTAATATCTGTTTGGAGACAATGGATAACCTATTAATCATTTAATACCTGATCTAACCTTAAAGTTTATATGGATTAATTACAATAGTGATGCAAACCCTAAAGTATTGACTAGTACCTCAGTCTATAATTCTCTTCCTGAAGAATACAAACCCTAATAGAAGGCGACTGAAGATAAAGTGAAAAAAATCAGCGTCTCTAAAGATGGTCTATAATTAATTAATTAGACATAGTAACAACAGTAACTAGATCCAGTACAGTCGTGATTATCGTGATTAGAACTTAAAATATTCTTGAGATAGACAGTTTGATATATATATATATATATATATATATATATATATATATATATATATATATATATATATATATATATATATATATATATATATATATATATATGTCGTACCTAGTAGCCTGAATGCACTTCTCAGCCTACTATGCAAGGCCCGTTTTGCCTAATAAGCCAAGTTTTCCTGAATTAATATATTTTCTCAAATTTTTTTCTTATGAAATGATAAAGCTACCCATTTCATTATGTATGAGGTCAATTTTTTTTATTGGAGTTATTGGAGTTTTTATTGTTTTTAGTAGATATATGACCGAACCTAACCAACCCTACCTAACCTAACCTAACCTATCTTTATGGGTTAGGTTAGGTTAGGTAGCCAAAAAAGTTAGGTTAGATTAGGTTAGGTAGGTTAGGTAGTCGAAAAAACATTAATTCATGAAAACTTGGCTTATTAGGCAAATCGGGCCTTGCATAGTAGGCTGAGAAGTGCATTCTGGCTACTAGGTACGACATATATATATATATATATATATATATATATATATATATATATATATATATATATATATATATATATATATATATATATATATATATAAATTCATAAAGGCCCTTTATCACTTGCATGCCTACTTCTTCAAGACAACTTTGTCTCCTTGAGTTAAACTTTCCATGAAATGACAGGAAGCATAAGTTGCCCCACATCAGGTAAAGACATGAAGTTATTAACACTATATCAAAGCTGTCTTTTCCGAAAAAAAGATGGAAAATACAAGGCGGAAAAAGTTTTGAACCTATTTTGCACGTCACTGCTGAGTGTGCTCTTCTAAAATCGTGTCCTCAAGCACACTCAGTTCACATAAGTGGTGTTTTCTTCACTAAGATGACACTCTTGAGAGGGAATAAGACAGCACGGGCGTGAATATCACAATTAGGGCCAAGACCGCCCTCTAGCGTGGCTGCGGCCGTGGAGGCTCCCGGGCACCGGCGGCACCGCATATTGGGTGGGGGGAACCACCAGTAGCGGGAAGACGGGGCGGCGGCGCCGCCGGACCGGGGCTCTGGGCTCCTGCACCAGCACCTACAGCAGGATCTCTCTGTAGGGCCGCTGTCCAGGAGGCATCTCCCAGTGGACGGTGGGTGGTCGCAGCGGCGCTAGTGGGCGGGCTGGCTGCTATATGAGCGTCTCCTTCTGCAGGTCTACCGTCTGCATCTCCTGTAGACTTTTTCCTTTAGTCTCGGGGACAAATATGAGTGTGAAGACGAGGGCAAGAGCTGCGACACTCGAGTACAGCCAAAACGCTCCGTGCAGCCCAAGTAAGGACTCCAGGTCCACGAAGGTCTTCACACTGACGAAGGAGCAGGCATAACTCACAGCAGCTGCCACAGAGCCAAGCCCCCGATGTTTCAGTGGGAAGAGTTCCCCGATGTACAGCCAGCTGATTGGTGAGACACCGAGAGCGAAGGCTATCTCGATTACGAGTATGCAGAAGAGAGGGACCCAATCTGAATCCCGCCATTGCTGTCGTGCAAGGAGATTCTCGTCTTGATCAAGACCCTTCAGGTACATGTAGCCTCCAAAGGCTGCCAGTGCCGCGGACATGAGCATGTTGCTGAAGACAAGCAGCGGCCGACGCCCGACAGTATCGATCAGTGCCGAAGACGCCATTCCGGCGCAGATCTGAACGAAGGCCACCACGACTGCTGCGCGATACGGGTTCAGACCAACGAAAGTCTTGGCTAAAATGGGCACTGCATAGAAGTTGAAGGCGTTCGCACCGCTGAACTTCTGGAAGACCATGAGGCCGCAGGTGATGAATAGCGGACGGAGGAGCTCGCGAGGCGCTGCGCGTTGCGGACAGGAGTCTGTCTCGCGACGCAGAGTGGCGATGTTGGCTTTCATGGTGGTCAGCTCACGCGCCACGTCCGTCTCTGACCCGCGCAGCCAGCGCAGCGCGTTAGCTGCCTCGGTGTCCCGCCCTCGATACAGCAGGAAGCTAGGCGTTTCAGGGATGAATAGTGCGGCGAGGAACAGGCAGACAGGAGCCACCGCCGTAACCGTGGCTAGTTCCCGCCAGTTGAGGAAGGCGCCTAAAAGGTAGGAGAGCAGCATGCCAATGTTGCTGCTCAGCTTGGCTAAGGCACACAAGCAGCCCCGAATCTCGGGGTGAGCGATCTCGCTGATGTAGACAGGCGTAACAACAGCGATGACAGCAGAACACACACCACCTGTCAATGCTGCCACGTACAGCATGTTGACGTTCCATGCTACCACAGTCAATAGCCACGACAGTGCGAAAGGTATCGCCACAGCACACAATATTCGCTTCCTTCCGAACCTGATGGCCATTCCGCCTGGCACTGCTCCGAAGAAAGCTCCCAGGAGTGACAACGAAGCTATCCACGAGCCTTGATCTTCGCTGATGGAGAAGTGGTGGCCCTGGGCAGAGAGCATGGCCATGGAGGCTAGTGCCGGGGAGGAGTAGCCCTTCCCCAGCCCGGCGCACAGCGGCCCCAGCGACACAACCAGAGTCGCCAGCACCTGCAACACGGAACAAGGCGTCAGTTAATGGAGAAGAAAAACTGGACTATTTGCAAAAAGTCGTATAACTCTTTAGATCACAAGGTTAATGATCAGTTTCCTGAAGTGGGTGTAACATAATTTAGTTATATATAAAGACGTTAACTCCCTTATGATCTCAGTAAGACGAAAATGACTTTACACGTCTCTTATTTGTTCCCCTGAGGAGGAAATAATGTATCTCATGTAATATTCACTTGACAATTAGGCTAAGAATCCCGAGACAAGCATACTAAATACTATATTTATAATATATAGTGAAAATATCGATTAAAAATGGAAGATAAAAACCACAGTTACAAGCAAAAATATTTCTTTTCCATCCCAATAAAATATGTGGATTAATCATTTCATTTTCTAAATATTATGGAATGGTTTATTACGCGGGTCCGACAATAACTTAATTAATAGCTGCTGAAGCCAATTACTTCACTTAAAATTAATTCAATTTAAGTAACATTTACTTTAGATATATATTGTTTCCGTAAATGAAGGTTGTAGTACCATACAGTGAAGCGTGACACAGTGGACACCTGTTATTATACTGTGATGTATGACACGCCGGTTGTCTAATGCGATGATCCATCACCTATATCCCTGTCATATCTACTTTTAAAATAACTAATGGAGTTGGCTTCTACAGCCTGCCCATTTAGTTCTATTTTCTCACTACTCGAATATTAAATAAAAACTGTCTAACATCTTTATGATTCATGTGAGTCTCAAGCTTCCATCCATGTTCTTCTGTTCTACTGGTATTCTTTGTAAACATTTACTCTTTTTCCACTCTGTCAATCCCCCCTAAGTATTTTATACATATCTATCATGTCTCCCATCTCTCTCCTCTTTTCTAGCGTCGTCAGGTTTAGTTCTTTTAGTCTCTCTTCATACCCTATCTCTCGCAATTCCGGGACGAGCCTTGTTGCAGACTTCTATATTTGTTTAAGATATTTTATGTTTCTTTTGCTAGGGGCTCCATGATGGGGCTGCATACTCCAAAATTGGTCTTAGGCGTGTTCAGTGATCTAAATACCTCCTTATTTAGGTTCATGAATTATGTTCTATCTCTTGTTAATGTAGGGTATTCTGCTGACTTATTATCCTAGAATAGAGTATCCTCTTCATATGAGCTTCCGAGGTAGGTTCGGTGAACCTAGTTCTGGTAGTTCACTCCCAGGTCTTTTTCTCTAGTCGTTACAGAGAGGTAGTTCCCTTTCATTGTGTACTGTCCTTTTGGTCTCCTGACTCCTGTTCCCATTTCCATCACTTTACACTTGATAGTGTTGAAATTCAGTAGCCATTTCTCTGACCAACCAACTCCTCAGGTTGTTTAAGTCCTCCTGGATATTCTTACAATCCTCATCTGTCACAACTCTTCTCATTAGAGTTGTACTGTCTGCAGACATCGACATAAAAGACTCAACTCCTGTAGGTAGGTCGTTTACATAAATGAGAAATAGTACGGGATCCCAGCACCGATGCTTGAAGTACTCTACTCGTTTCCCTTCGCCTTTCCGACTTTACGCCCCTCACAGTTACACTCTGAATCCTGCTAGGTAATTCTTTACCCATGTTAGTGCTTTCCTGTTTACTCCCGCCTGCCTCTCGAGTTTGTGAAGAAATCTCTTGTAAAGACTCTATCAAAGATTTTTTTGGTAGTCCAGAAATATTCAGTCTGTCCACCCTTCTCTGTCCTGCCTTATTTTTGTTACTTTATCATAGACAGAACTCCAGTAGGTCCATCAGGCACGATTTTCCTTCTCTAAAGTAGTTCTCTTCTCTAAAGCCATTCCCTTCCCTAAAAGATTTTCCTTCCCCTAAGATAGAGGTTGAGAGGAAGGATTGGACTGAAAGTAGAGGCAGGGCTAGGCTACGAGGGAAGGCTAGGCTGCGAGGCAGGGCTTGGCTGCGAGGCAGGGCTGCTCCAGCAGATGTATCCACTGCCTCTGCTTGACCATCTCGTCCTCCCATTTTGTGTCCAACAACTTCTTTTGCTCCAGAATCATCTCAGTCCAAACTTTTGCAGCTCTTCTCACATTCCCTTGTAGCCGTCTCCACAATCTTATTCTCTCCCTCCGTCGTGAGTTCCTCCATGTTACTCCGTCATCTAATTACTCTTCCCCGTTTCTCTCACTGCAAAAAGACTCTCTTAAGGTAGACGACATGTCCATTACTTTAATCCATCCTGCCAAGCACAATTGGTGAGTGAATCCCAATAGCGTCGTCCTTGCAGTGTTATCTTGTTACGACCCGAGTAAACGTCGTCCTTGCAGTGTTATCTTGTTACGACCCGAGTAAACGTCGTCCTTGCAGTGTTATCTTGTTACGACCCGAGTAAACGTCGTCCTTGCAGTGTTATCTTGTTACGACCCGAGTAAACGTCGTCCTTGCAGTGTTATCTTGTTACGACCCGAGTAAACGTCGTCCTTGCAGTGTTACCTTGTTACGACCCGAGTAAACGTCATCCTTGCAGTGTTATCTTGTTACGACTTGAGTAAACGTCGTCCTTGCAGTGTTACCTTGTTACGACTTGAGTAAACGTCATCCTTGCAGTGTTATCTTGTTACGACTTGAGTAAGCGTCATCCTTGCAGTGTTATCTTGTTACGACTTGAGTAAGCGTCATCCTTGCAGTGTTACCTTGTTACGACTTGAGTAAGCGTCGTCCTTGCAGTGTTACCTTGTTACGACTTGAGTAAGCGTCATCCTTGCAGTGTTACCTTGTTACGACTTGAGTAAACGTCGTCCTTGCAGTGTTATCTTGTTACGACTTGAGTAAACGTCGTCCTTGCAGTGTTATCTTGTTACGACTTGAGTAAACGTCGTCCTTGCAGTGTTATCTTGTTACGACTTGAGTAAACGTCGTCCTTGCAGTGTTATCTTGTTACGACTTGAGTAAGCGTCATCCTTGCAGTGTTACCTTGTTACGACTTGAGTAAACGTCGTCCTTGCAGTGTTATCTTGTTACGACTTGAGTAAACGTCGTCCTTGCAGTGTTATCTTGTTACGGCCTGACATGTGGTCACAGTCAGGTCACGCTGCCTTACCCAGCTGCTGCCTCTATCCCATACAGTTCACGCCTCGAATTTTCTTCACAGAAAAATAGTTCAACACTTCAGAGTTCACGAAATTTCGTGCTTGGAATTTCAGGAGCTTATTTACCTCCACCAAAACGACGAGAAACCCGCCGATAAGACCGGTTTCTGAGGTCTTACACAGTCAGAGTTTGACTGTATGTATTTGTGTGTACTTATCTAGTTGTGTTTGCGGGGGTTGAGCTCTGGCTCTTTGGTCCCGCCTCTCAACTGTCAATCAATTGGTGTACAGGTTCCTGAGCCTCCCATTGGGGGTTGCAGCTGCATTATCAGGGAAACTTATGGCAACATGAAGCAGCTTTTGAGGTGCATGAAAGATGACCCTCATCAATGACAGCTCTGTGGCGACTTGAGGGGTAAGTGGTGCTCTTTGTGGACCCAACAAAGTTCAGCTCTTGTCTTTGTGAGTGGAAGAGCCGTGCGAGAGCTTCCTATACTATGTCATGGAAGACTAGCCACTCCGGCCATCATTGCAGCCCGGGAGACAATCGCTAATCATCCACCACGTGTTAAATCAAGATTGTATTATCATTCTTACACATAAAACAATGACTAATCATAAAGTATAATTATTATATTTGATTTTAGCTTGTACAAGTGTGTGATAAACTGATCTTTTTACATCTCAAAAAAAAAAAAACGAGACAACGTTTAACAAATTGTTGACGGTGTAATGTAAGACTTTAGTCTCGACGTGTCAGAGGACGAGCAGAGATCAGGGTAGGCTGGCTGGGAGTAGGCAAGGAGGCTGTATGTTAAGTAATAAAGTTTTTATTACCCTGGTGTGAGTTTACTGCCTTCCTGGGTTTTCCAGACTCTCCTATCCTGATCCCCCATTCTTTTCCCACCTTCTCCTCCTTCCTCCTTCACCTTTTCCTTCCTCCTCCACCTCTTCCTTCCTTCTCCGCCTCTTCTTTCATCCTTCATGATGATCTATCTTCATCCCCAATCTTCTCCATCTTTGTTGAGCTTCAGTTCCTTACTGCCGCTTGCGTTCCATTTCCTGTTCGCACTATCTCTCTTCCTCCCTATCTCTCTTCCTCCCTATCTCTCTTCCTCCCTAATGGCTCCTGATTATTCTCGGCTTCCATTTATCAGCATTAATCTCCTCTTTCCTTCCCTCCTCTCCGCATTTCTTGCCTCAGTGTTGCCCGAGTAATTTCTCATCTCCTGGTAGAGTGGTGGTGATGTTTTTAACTCATTCTGTCTTCCATCTTTTCTATCCTCGATGGCTTCTTCATTCTTCTTTATTTCCTGCCTCTCTTCTTCATTCAGTATCGCCAGTGGTGGGGTCAGCACCAGTGGTGGGGGTCAGCACCAGTGGTGGGGTCAGCACCACTGGTGGGGTCACCACCAGTGGTGGGGTCAGCACCAGTGTTGGGGGTCAGCACCAGTGTTGGGGTCACCACCAGTGTTGGGGTCACCACCAGTGTTGGGGTCACCACCAGTGTTGGGGGTCACCACCAGTGTTGGGGGTCAGCACCAGTGTTGGGGGTCACCACCAGTGTTGGGGGTCAGCACCAGTGTTGGGGGTCAGCACCAGTGGTGGGGTCAGCACCAGTGGTGGGGTCAGCACCAGTGGTGGGGTCAGCACCAGTGGTGGGGTCACCACCAGTGGCGGGGGCACCACCAATGGTGGGGTCAGCACCAGTGGTGGGGTCAGCACCAGTGGTGGGGGTCAGCACCAGTGGTGGGGGTCAGCACCAGTGGTGGGGGTCAGCACCAGTGGTGGGGTCACCACCAGAGGTGGGGTCACCACCAGTGGTGGGGGTCACCACCAGAGGTGGGGTCACCATCAGTGGTGGGGGTCACCACCAGTGTTGGGGTCACCACCAGTGTTGGGGTCACCACCAGTGTTGGGGGTCAGCACCAGTGTTGGGGGTCACCACCAGTGTTGGGGGTCAGCACCAGTGTTGGGGGTCACCACCAGTGTTGGGGGTCAGCACCAGTGGTGGGGTCACCACCAGTGGTGGGGTCACCACCAGTGTTGGGGGTCAGCACCAGTGGTGGGGTCAGCACCAGTAGTGGGGTCAGCACCAGTGGTGGGGGTCAGCACCAGTGTTGGGGGTCAGCACCAGTGTTGGGGGCCAGCACCAGTGGTGGGGTCAGCACCAGTGGTGGGGTCAGCACCAGTGGTGGGGTCACCACCAGTGGCGGGGTCACCACCAGTGGCGGGGGCACCACCAATGGTGGGGTCAGCACCAGTGGTGGGGTCAGCACCAGTGGTGGGGGTCAGCACCAGTGGTGGGGGTCAGCACCAGTGGTGGGGGTCAGCACCAGTGGTGGGGTCACCACCAGAGGTGGGGTCACCACCAGTGGTGGGGGTCACCACCAGAGGTGGGGTCACCATCAGTGGTGGGGGTCACCACCAGTGGTGGGGGTCAGCACCAGTGGTGGGGTCAGCACCAGTGGTGGGGGTCAGCACCAGTGGTGGGGTCAGCACCAGTGGTGGGGGTCACCACCAGTGGTGGGGGTCAGCACCAGTGGTGGGGGTCAGCACCAGTGGTGGGGGTCAGCACCAGTGGTGGGGGTCAGCACCAGTGGTGGGGTCACCACCAGTGGTGGGGGTCAGCACCAGTGGTGGGGTCACCACCAGTGGTGGGGGTCAGCACCAGTGGTAGGGTCACCACCAGTGGTGGGGTCAGCACCAGTGGTGGGGTCAGCACCAGTGGTGGGGTCAGCACCAGTGGTGGGGGTCAGCACCAGTGGTGGGGTCAGCACCAGTGGTGGGGTCAGCACCAGTGGTGGGGTCACCACCAGTGGTGGGGGTCACCACCAGTGGTGGGGGTCAGCACCAGTGGTGGGGTCACCACCAGTGGTGGGGTCACCACCAGTGGTTGGGGTCACCACCAGTGGTGGGGTCACCACCGTCATTAAGACATTTGGTATTCTCAGGAAGTTGAAAATAAGATGCAAGAATATTTGTCCCTTAAATCCCTCCACGTCCCTCCCGGACCCCCCCCCCCTCCACGTCCCTCCCGGACTTCCCCCCCTCCACGTCCCTCCCGGACCCCCCACCTCCACGTCCCTCCCGGACCCCCCCCCCTCCACTCCCTCCAGGACACCCCCTCCACTCCACTCCCTCCCGGCCCCCCCACTCCCTCCAGGACCCCCCACCCCCCTCCACTCCCTCCCGGACTCCTCCACCGGCGGAACTTGGCGAATTAAACTCCATTTCTCTGGCAGAGTAATAACTGCCAGGTCTCCAGCGCCGCCCCGAACACAACACCCCCCCCCCTCTCTCTCTCTCTCTTTCACACTCTCTCACTCTCTCTCACTCACTCTCTCTGTCTCTCTCTGACTCTCTCTGACTCTCTCTCTCTCTCTCTCTCTCTCTCTCGGTCTTTCATTCTCTTTTTTTTTTTAGCTAAGACTAGGGTTCATTAATGCTGTCGATTAAAGTATCTAGTGAAATTGCAAGCAAGAGCTGTTATCCTACCTCAGCTCATCAGAAGCCTACTCCTGGACACTCATTTATTTCACGAGTATGTTCTTTGAAATTATGATACAGAGAACTTTCATACAGTATCATATAAGGCGCTTGGTAACACTGCCAGAGCTGTCTACCTCAGTTCAGTTGAAACTTGGTCCAGGAGATTCATTTATTTCATGATCTCATTGTATATATCATTGGACCGGACACCTCAGACCCAGACCTGCTGCCTGGGTAACAGCTTCTCCCCCGTACCAACCTACCCTGGCTTTGCGCCCTGGTGAGGCCACTCCAGACCGACAACCAGAGCGCAACTCCATAGTCTCCCGAGACTGATGGATGCCTACTACATTGGAAATAAACTTTATTCGTTAAGTAATAATCATATAAGGAACGGGATGAGCTTGTAAGCACATGTGAACCAGAGCCTTCGTGCGACCAGTTGACCTGATGCATCAACCTGTTGAGTGAAGAAGTTCCAGATGTGAGTCGGCCTGGTCGACGACCGGGCCGCAGGGACGCTAAGCCCCGGAAGCACCTCAAGATAACCAGCCTAGGAATAAATAAATGCTGTAGGCAGAGACGTTCTTGAAAAACACCGTTCCATCATGAGGCTGCTGAAGGTTGAAAGCCTTGTTATACGGGTACCAACAATTTGTTGTCCATGGAGTTGGGCCAGGTGCAGAACTTAGAGAATGTTGGCCTTATTACATAGCAGTAAGTCCATTAACGTCACGACGGTGTTGCAGGGTCTGATGTTCACACAAGACTTGGTCAAGACTATAGAGATGAGCCTGCTTGCACGGCTCTCTACTAGCCTATGATGCCAAGTACTTAAAGTTTCACTACTAATCTATATTGCCAGACCCGATCAAGGGCTCCTGTTGTGTCTAGAGCAACAACACAGCTGATCTTGGACTCATCCAGTGACTGATGCCGCTTAGTGGAGAGATTTAGCAAGAGATCAGCAGCAAATTTCTTTTCTAAAACCATGCTGTCGATCACGTAGTAGCCGATGATGGTAAAAAATATGAAATCATTTGCTAATCGATTAATGATTCGATAATTTTACCAGTAATGGAGAGCAGTGACGCAGGTCTGTATTTACCAATCACTGAGCGGCTCTTCTTTCTATGTTACGGAACAACATCGCCTTCTTCCATAAGGAGAGTCAAGTTCCTTGAGCTAGGCAGACCTGGAATAAGCACGTGAGAAGGGGTCTCTATCTCTATCTCTCTCTCTCTCTCTCTATCTCTGTATCTCTGTATCTCTGTATCTCTGTATCTCTCTATATCTCTCTATCTCTCTCTCTCTCTCTCTCTCTCTCTCTCTCTCTCTCTCTCTCTCTCTCTCTCTCTCTCTCTCTCTCTCTCTCTCTCTCTCTCTCTCTCTCTCTCTATCTCTATCTCTCTCTCTGCCTCCCCCTCACATTCGCCTCGCCTCATCTCCGCTCCAATGCCTCCGCATCCTCCCCTTCCAGCCTCCCGCGCCGCCTCATCTGCCGCAGTGGAGATCTGCATGTGCTCCGGAGCTGTAGTTCTGCCCACGCTGATGCTGCATTGGTGCTTATTGGCCCCCCAGTCGCCGGGCGAGGGCCAGAGGAATGTCTGCTTGGCGGGGGCTGTTGTGACAGTGTCGTGGGGTGCTGTTTTGTCGTGTCGTGGGGTGCTGTTTTGTCGTGTCGTGGGGTGCTGTTTTGTCGTGTCGTGGGGTGCTGTTTTGTGTCAGTGTCGTGGGGTGCTGTTTTGTGGCAGTGTCGTGGGGTGCTGTTTTGTGGCAGTGTCGTGGGGGGCTGTTTTGTGGCAGTGTCGTGGGGTGCTGTTTTGTGGCAGTGTCGTGGGGTGCTGTTTTGTGGCAGTGTCGTGGGGGGCTGTTTTGTGGCAGTGTCGTGGGGGGCTGTTTTGTGGCAGTGTCGTGGGGGGCTGTTTTGTGGCAGTGTCGTGGGGGGCTGTTTTGTGGCAGTGTCGTGGGGGGCTGTTTTGTCGTGTCGTGGGGGGCTGTTTTGTCGTGTCGTGGGGTGCTGTTTTGTCGTGTCGTGGGGTGCTGTTTGGTAATGTCGTGGGGGCTGTTTTGTGGCAGTGTCGTGGGGGGCTGTTTTGTGGCAGTGTCGTGGGGGGCTGTTTTGTGGCAGTGTCGTGGGGGGCTGTTTTGTGGCAGTGTCGTGGGGGGCTGTTTTGTGGCAGTGTCGTGGGGGGCTGTTTTGTGGCAGTGTCGTGGGGTGCTGTTTGGTAATGTCGTGGGGGGCTGTTTTGTGGCAGTGTCGTGGGGGGCTGTTTTGTGGCAGTGTCGTGGGGGGCTGTTTTGTGGCAGTGTCGTGGGGTGCTGTTTTGTGGCAGTGTCGTGGGGGGCTGTTTTGTGGCAGTGTCGTGGGGTGCTGTTTGGTAATGTCGTGGGGGGCTGTTTTGTGGCAGTGTCGTGGGGTGCTGTTTTGTGGCAGTGTCGTGGGGGGCTGTTTTGTGGCAGTGTCGTGGGGGGCTGTTTTGTGGCAGTGTCGTGGGGGGCTGTTTTGTGGCAGTGTCGTGGGGGGCTGTTTTGTGGCAGTGTCGTGGGGTGCTGTTTTGTGGCAGTGTCGTGGGGGGCTGTTTTGTGGCAGTGTCGTGGGGGGCTGTTTTGTGGCAGTGTCGTGGGGGGCTGTTTTGTGGCAGTGTCGTGGGGGGCTGTTTTGTGGCAGTGTCGTGGGGTGCTGTTTGGTAATGTCGTGGGGGGCTGTTTTGTGGCAGTGTCGTGGGGGGCTGTTTTGTGGCAGTGTCGTGGGGTGCTGTTTTGTGGCAGTGTCGTGGGGTGCTGTTTTGTGGCAGTGTCGTGGGGGGCTGTTTTGTGGCAGTGTCGTGGGGGGCTGTTTTGTGGCAGTGTCGTGGGGGGCTGTTTTGTGGCAGTGTCGTGGGGTGCTGTTTGGTAATGTCGTGGGGGGCTGTTTTGTGGCAGTGTCGTGGGGGGCTGTTTTGTGTCAGTGTCGTGGGGGGCTGTTTTGTGGCAGTGTCGTGGGGTGCTGTTTTGTGGCAGTGTCGTGGGGGGCTGTTTTGTGGCAGTGTCGTGGGGGGCTGTTTTGTGGCAGTGTCGTGGGGTGCTGTTTTGTGGCAGTGTCGTGGGGGGCTGTTTTGTGGCAGTGTCGTGGGGGGCTGTTTTGTGGCAGTGTCGTGGGGTGCTGTTTTGTGGCAGTGTCGTGGGGGGCTGTTTTGTGGCAGTGTCATGGGGTGCTGTTTTGTGGCAGTGTCATGGGGGGCTGTTTTGTGGTGTCGTGGGGGGCTGTTTTGTGGCAGTGTCGTGGGGGGCTGTTTTGTGGCAGTGTCGTGGGGGGCTGTTTTGTGGCGTCGTGGGGGGCTGTTTTGTGGTGTCGTGGGGTGCTGTTTTGTGGTGTCGTGGGGGGCTGTTTTGTGGCAGTGTCGTGGGGGGCTGTTTTGTGGCAGTGTCGTGGGGGCTGTTTTGTGGCAGTGTCGTGGGGTGCTGTTTTGTGGCAGTGTCGTGGGGGGCTGTTTTGTGGCAGTGTCGTGGGGGGCTGTTTTGTGGCAGTGTCATGGGGGGCTGTTTTGTGGCAGTGTCGTGGGGGGCTGTTTTGTGGCAGTGTCGTGGGGGGCTGTTTTGTGGGAGTGTCGTGGGGTGCTGTTTTGTGGCAGTGTCGTGGGGGGCTGTTTTGTGGCAGTGTCGTGGGGGGCTGTTTTGTGGCAGTGTCGTGGGGGGCTGTTTTGTGGCAGTGTCGTGGGGGGCTGTTTTGTGGCAGTGTCGTGGGGGGCTGTTTTGTGGCAGTGTCGTGGGGGGCTGTTTTGTGGCAGTGTCTTGGGGGGCTGTTTTGTGGCAGTGTCGTGGGGGGCTGTTTTGTGGGAGTGTCGTGGGGGTAATTTTTTATGGCTATATAGTGGGCTCTCGTTCTTTGGTCCACAATGCATGTGCAGTGTGCAACCCAAATATATGGGACGGGGCTCTCACGGTTCAGTCATCAGAAGGAAGCGGTCTGACAAGCCGTTACTTCGTGTCCCGAACAGGTTCGAGTGCTAATCTAATCCGATTAGCATGCTTAAACTCCTTTATGTATTTATGTTCTTATCTCTATGCTGTTATCAACACATGAAGATAATTTTGTTTGAGAAATCTTAAGGAGTCCTTGCGATGGTGTAGGTAATGGATTTTTGGCGATAAACTCAATTCATGCCCAACCACTTGGCCTGGACGGTAGAGTGACGGTCTCGCTTCATGCAGGTCGGCGTTCAATCCCCGACCGTCCAAGTGGTTGGGTACCATTCCTTCCCCCCCACCCCAGTCCTATTCCAAATCTTTATCCTGATCCCTTCCAAGTGCTATATAGTCGTGATGGCTTAGCACTTTACCCCCTCCCTCCCCCCGGAGCTGGGAGCCGGTCGGCCGAGCGGACAGCACGCTGGACTTATGATCCTGTGGTCCCGGGTTCGATCCCGGGCGCCGGCGAGAAACAAGGGGCAGAGTTTCTTTCACCCTATGCCCCTGTTACCTAGCTGTAAAATAGGTACCTGGGTGTTAGTCAGCTGTCACGGGCTGCTTCCTGGGAGTGGAGGCCTGGTCGAGGACCGGGCCGCGGGGACACTAAAGCCCCGAAATCATCTCAAGATAACCTCAAGATAACCCCCCACACTGATAGTTCCCTAGTTCAATTCATTCATTTTCTTCGCCAATATGAAGCATCAATATTGATTTAAGATAACTTTACTCGTTATCGCTGAGGTTTTTTAACCACCTGATATCATGATAGTGTCCATATGTCTCTCAGCAAGTAGTTATGTAAATGGGGAAAAGATATTGAAATGAAAGTTTGAAAATTGGATGAATGTTTCTTGTAAAAAGTTAATGAAACCTTTATTGACTGGCCGAGAGAACGATTGAAACAGTTGACTGAAAGCAGACAACCTTGTTAATGTAGTGACCAGTTAACTTTAGACTGAACTAGTGAGTCATTGCCGCTATATTCATAAGACGTTCACCCAGTATATATAAACTCTAGTCTTAGTGTATGGGAACAATCATTCAGGAAATGTTGAGGTTGTTGCTTGTGTGTGTGTGGATGTGTGTGGACTCACATGAGTACAGTGGGAGACTCACCTGTGTACAATGCTGAGGCGCTGGGGGCGTGACGTACACAAACTTGGCCGCTGGGGACCGCTTGCTGGGTTTCCGACTCATGTCGCAGGTGGACGTGGACGCCTGCTCCGAGTCCTGGGAAGGACAGGTGGGCGTGTTCACCTGTTCAAGGTGGCGCGAGTAGCGGGTGGATCTGCTCACCTCCGGCGGGTAGAAGGTGGCACGGGCAGGCTGTGTCACCTGCACCGGGTGGTAGGAGACTTGGGAGGCCGTCTGGTAGGTGACATTGGCCTCCAGGGGATATCTGGCTAGACTGGGCGTGATTCCTGGTGTTTATTGGCTCGTGAGAACGAATACTATCGCTCCTTCTAGCCAAGTGGTGAACCGTTTTGAGTTGAGGTTTGTCGCGCATACAGAGCCCGTACCAGGTACAAGTTCACGTCCAGTAGCGTCCCGGACTTTGAAGTTCCCGTAAGGAGCTAGGGAGCCTCCAGGAACACGTAGCGTGCCACACAGACCTAAGGCTCCGTGTTTCATTCACATACAAGTGACACGGCAAGGTTCAAGGAGGCGCAAAGGGCCCCGTCCTCTCCTCTAGAGACGTACAACTATGTCATCTCATCTACAGCTTCTGACGCCGTATCATGACACACATCTCCGGTAATTACGTAAAAAAATAGGTTTGTCTGTATCAAATCGATACGGGATTAGGCGATACGTTTAGGATATTAGTGGTTCTCGATTTCGTGGTGTGTGGGAAGTGAGAGCTACGAGGAGGAAGAGAGTCGACGGGACGCAATAAGTGAGCATCACACAGCGAGGGTAATGCTCTACTGGCCCTGGCTCCGGTTTCCATTCACTCCGTCGGTACAAAAATTAAAAATATCAGTTCCGGTTTGATATCCAGTATGATCGAAGTATTGCAGTCAGTTGGTTCGCTTCACGGGACTGAATACCGCTTCTAGGACAAACACTGATACGATCTGCTTCACAACACTGACTGGCAGGGCTCTGATTTGGCAGATCAGACGATCGCGTCAGAGTAATTCGTTTCCAGCGTAGCAGAGATCAGAGAGTTGGTGGTCTCTGTGTGTGGCAGGAGAGGTAGTGGTTCCAAGCTCCTTAGTGTTGACTCAGCTGTCTATTGTGTCTATCACCAGAGACACGAGCAACGGCGTTCGATAGATGAGCTGGGTGGCCTGGCGCCGCCCTGTGGATGAAGAAACTCAGAATTATTCATCATGACTAATATATAACTTAAGAAATTCATTTTTCTAGTAGTTGAGGCTGTTGGTGGTGG
Source organism: Procambarus clarkii (assembly GCF_040958095.1). Lineage (NCBI taxonomy): Eukaryota > Metazoa > Arthropoda > Malacostraca > Decapoda > Cambaridae > Procambarus > Procambarus clarkii. The sequence continues at coordinate 14,941,867 of NC_091212.1, read as the reverse complement.
GGGAGGTTGGGGGGTGGTTGGGGGGTGGTAGGGGGGTGGTAGGGGGGTGGTTGGGGGGTGGTTGGGGGGTGGTTGGGGGGTGGTTGGGGGGTGGTTGGGGGGGTGGTAGGGGGGTGGTAGGGGGTATTGGTTGTGATGAGGTTGATGTTTGGTGGAGTTGGTGGTGGGGGAGGTTGGGGGGTGGTTGGGGGGTGGTTGGGGGGGTGGTAGGGGGGTGGTAGGGGGTATTGGTTGTGATGAGGTTGATGTTTGGTGGAGTTGGTGGTGGGGGAGGTTGGGGGGTGGTTGGGGGGTGGTTGGGGGGGTGGTAGGGGGGTGGTAGGGGGTATTGGTTGTGATGAGGTTGATGTTTGGTGGAGTTGGTGGTGGGGGTGGTTGGGGGGTGGTTGGGGGGTGGTTGGGGGGTGGTAGGGGGGTGGTAGGGGGTATTGGTTGTGATAAGGTTGATGTTTGGTGGAGTTGGTGGTGGTAGTTGTAAAAGTTGTTGTTATTTGTTATAAAAGTTAACTTCAATGATAACTTTAAGTACATTCCTAAACTAAAAAAAATATCAATGTAGCATTTAGGAATCTTGTTCGTAGTTGTAAAAAGTTGTTAGAACATTAGGCCTAATGTTGTGGTGCTGTTGTGGTGGGTGCTCCAGGCCCGAGGCACATAAAGTGCTAACCACCTTAACCCTGGATAACAACCTGTCATTCACGTTGGCCCTTATAAACACTTCTCTCTTCTTCATATGTTGTAGTACACCTCACATGTACACATGTACACATGTACACATGTACACATTCCGCCTATATATCTCCTCCACTGAATTGTAATGTTCAGCCTTCTGATGATCTCTTGATTAACACGAAAGTACTTTAGGAATGAATATATTATATATATATATATATATATATATATATATATATATATATATATATATATATATATATATATATATATATATATAATATATATAATATATATATATATATATATATATATATATATATATATATATATATATATATATATATATATAACAGGCGGTGTATATGTACGACCAAAGATACCTATAGCGAAGCAATATGGACAATGATAAATAGCGCAAGATGCAATGAAAAATAAAATTAATTACAGAAATTATCTCTGCAAAAATGACCATTACAAACATGAACGCGAACACGGGCACCCAGCGGAGGTCGGCCGAACGTCTCACGCCTCCGCAAAAACACGCATTAAATTGCGGATATGTGCGCAAAAATGCAAGATAGAGGAGCCGTGGACAGACCCAGAGAACACACGAGAGCGAGCGAGCGAGAGAAAGAGAGAGAGAGAGACAGAGAGAGAGAGAGACAGAGAGAGAGAGAGATGCGTTCTAACGAATCACATCATCCCGGATGATAAGAGTGTGTCATCTCACCTCCGGCGGAGGGAGACGAACCCGCCTCTGGGCCGGAGAGACGGAGGAGCCAATATTCCCGGGCAGACTGGAGGACGCGGCGAGGACCTTGAAGCTGGCCAGGAAGGAATCAGCCTCCCTGCGGACCCGCTGATCCGATAACGGGCGCTAATTTCGCAATACCATTTCGGGGGAAGGGAGCGGGTGGGAGGGGGAGAGAGAGGGGGAGAGAGGGAGTGGGAGAGAGGGAGTGAGTGAGGGAGTGAGTGAGGCAGTGAGGGAGAGAAGAGAGGGAGGTGTCAACATAACAAGGGGACACTCGCAACATTATGAAAGATGGTTCACAACAACATTACCAACGACATTTTGACAACATTATGAGGAAAATTTATGATAACATTAGGAGAGAGAGATTGTGGGGGGTGGGCCATTGTGGGGGGGAGGGCCATTGTGGGGGGGGGGAGGGCCATTGTGGGAGGGAGGGCCATTGTGTGGGGGGGGGAAGGGCCATTGTGGGGGGAGGGCCGTTGTGGGTGGGGGGAGGGCCACTGTGGGGAGGACCATTGTGGGGGAGAGGCCATTGTGGGGGAGAGGCCATTGTGGGGGAGGGCCATTGTGGGGGGAGGGCCATTGTGGGGGGGCCATTGTGGGGGAGAGGCCATTGTGGGGGAGGGCCATTGTGGGGGGAGGGCCATTGTGGGGGAGGGCCATTGTAGGAGGGAGGGCCATTGTGGGGGGGAGGGCCATTGTGGGGGGAGGGCCATTGTGGGGGGGAGGGCCATTGTGGGGGGAGGGCCATTGTGGGGGGAGGGCCATTGTGGGGGGGGGAGGGCCATTGGGGGGGAGGGCCATTGTGGGGGGTGAGGGCCATTGTGGAGGGGAGGGCCATTGTGGGGGGAGGGCCATTGTGAGGTGAGGACCATTGTGTGGGGAGGGCCATTGTGGGGGGGAGGGCCATTGTGGGGGGAGGGCCATTGTGGTTGGGTAGGGCCATTGTGGGGTGGGGAGGGCCATTGTGGAGGGGGGGGAGGGCCATTGTGGGGGGGGAGGGCCATTGTGGGGGGGAGGGCCATTGTGGGGGGGGGGAGGGCCATTGTGGGGGGAGGGCCATTGTGGGGGGGTGCCATTGTGTGGGGGAGGGCCATTGTGGGGGGAGGGCCATTGTGTGGGGAGGGCCATTGTGGGGGGGGAGGGCCATTGTGGTTGGGGAGGGCCATTGTGAGGGGGGGGAGGGCCATTGTGGGGGGTGAGGGCCATTGTGGGGGGGAGGGCCATTGTGGGGGAGGGCCATTGTGAGGTGAGGGCCATTGTGTGGGGAGGGCCATTGTGTGGGGAGGGCCATTGTGGTTGGGGAGGGCCATTGTGGGGGGGAGGGCCATTGTGGGGGGGAGGGCCATTGTGGGGGGGGGAGGGCCATTGTGGGGGGAGGGCCATTGTGGGGGGGTGCCATTGTGAGGTGAGGGCCATTGTGTGGGGGAGGACCATTGTGTGGGGAGGGCCATTGTGGGGGGTGGGGGGCCGGGGTGGCTGGTGTACCAGTGAAGACGGGAGACAGGCTTCTGACTGTCTCTTATCTGTTGTGTTGGGGAAATTGTGAATTTTCCCCAGGGATTGACATTTTGTTTTTCCCCAAAAGATAAATCTCTGAGACCCTTTTTTTCATACACACACACCTGACGGCTGAGTGGACAGCGCTCGGGACTCGTAGTCCTAGGGTCCGGGTTCGATCCCCGGCGAAGGCAGAGTTTCTTTCACCCTATGCCCCTGTTACCTAGCAGTAAAATAGGTACCTGGGTGTTAGTCAGCCGTCACGGGCCTCCTAGGGGTGGAGGCCTGGTCGAGGACCGGGCCGCGGGGACACCAAAAAGCCCCGAAATCATCTCAAGATAACCTCAAGATAACACTCTCAGTCTTCCTCTCAGCCCTCCCAGCACACCATCCCCAACACACCCCCTCCTCCTCCTCCTCCTCCTCTCACCATCCCCCTCACTCCTACCCCCTCACCATCCGCAGCACCATCACCATCCTCTCTCACCATCAAGAGACGTATCCAAACTTCCCCCCCTCTTCCCTCCCCAGATAAGGAGAACTTTGATGCCTCGCGCTCTCTGGTAATCACGACACGCGAAGAGAAATACAAGGAAATACAAGGAAATACAAGGAAATACAAGGAAATACAAGGAAATACCAAGGGACTAAAATAACTATATAACAAAAATAGAGCTAAATCGTAGTGAGAGATTCAGACAGGGTTTTCTCCTCCTTAGTGGAGAAGTGGTCGGTATTCTCCAAAGGATACCTGATCAACCAGGCTGTAACTCATATGTCAGACTGCGAGCAGCCGCGTCCAACAGCCTGGTTGAGCAGTCCAGCAACCAGGAGGGCCTGGTCGACGACCGGGCCGCGGGGACGCTAAGCCCCGGAAGCACCTCAAGGTAAGGTAGGTAAGGTAAGTGAATGTTGTTTTTCTCCTTCGTGAGGTAAAGTGTATAGAGTCAAGTCTTTTCTTTAGAGCCAGAGACGTGTAGAGGCTTCGTGACGGTACAGGAGCCTTCTGAGGGCTAGTTCATGTAGAGCCAGCTAAGACAAGGGATTAAAGGCAATAGAATATAGAGCCAGAATTCATCAAGCACTTAAGTCTCCACTTACGAGATCGGCACTTCTTACGTTCATTGTGGCGCCTCGAGTCTATATTAAGCAGTTTACGATCTCCGAAGAGGTAAGGGGACGCCTCAAACCCGTGGTTATTGTACTTATGGATGGCCTCCTAGCACCTTAGAGCTCGTAAACTGCTTGATAAATACAGACTATGCCGCCATGATGGAGGTAAGAGGTTCAGATCTCGTAAGTGGAGCCGTGATTACCACCCAGTTAAGACCTCCACAGGTTAAACCCAGATGACGTAAGTGGTCCTCTTAAAAAATCGTCGCTTTTGGCCGTTTACTCGTATGGCCGAAAGTGGACGTAATTTGAAAATTAACAAAAAATTAAAATAAATTTGGGATTTTTTTTCAACAACAGTAAGTTAAGGGTCCTCTGATAGGTTAGGTGGGCAGGAAATTCTCATAAAGTTTCAAAACGTTATGAAAAACGTTAATGGAAAGTTACCTCTTCTAACCTTGCCGAGTAAGCCGGACGACTCAAACAGAAAACGGAACAGTACGTCACTTTTGTGAGTCAATTTCATTTCAAATTACGTCCAAATTTGGCCATAGCGCGCATACGAGCCAAAAGTAACGTTATTTTTAATTAAGAGGACGGGTTGCACTTCTAGTGGGTCTAAAGCAATCGAACTGAGGATGAGATCCTCAGTTCGATTTAGATACAGGTACTTACATCTATATAAACACATATTTATATCTATATAAATACATATTATTATAGATACATAAATACGCCTCTTCTATGAATAACTACAGATAACTGGTTTATCCTCAGACTGCGTTAATTCTCTAGGCCCTTAATTATCGCCAGACCCTTACCTTGTTCCTTGAGGGCCCACCAGGCTGTTCCTTGAGGGCCCACCAGGCCGTTCCTTGAGGGCCCCATCAGGCTGTTCCTTGAGGGCCCACCAGGCTGTTCCTTGAGGGCCCACCAGGCTATTCCTTGAGGGCCCACCAGGCTATTCCTTGAGGGCCCACCAGGCTATTCCTTGAGGGCCCACCAGGCTATTCCTTGAGGGCCCACCAGGCTATTCCTTGCGTCAGGACATGTGTGTGTATTTACTACTTGTGTTTGCAGGGTTGAGCTTTAGCTCTTGAACCTCACGAAATCTTCGTTTCCTTTGTGGATTTGGGTAAGTCTCAGAGGCTCAACTGGAGGGACCTAGAGTAGTGATGGTGGTGTTCTGAGGGGAGACTCAGGTCCTTTCTATTGATTATTGTACACCTGGCGGTGGGTTTAAGTAGCCAGGACTCTCGACTAGCCACTCCGTTCAAAACCCATCCTCCTAGCGAATCAAACGAACCCAAACAACCCACCTAACCTATCGAGCCGATGGAGGGAAAATGTGGATATTTATGACCCGTTAGTTTTGATGGTAGGATGTAATTGGTACGTTGGTTACATTGTTATATACCAACCTCACCCATTAGCTGAGAGAGAGAGAGAGAGCGCGGGATGGCTCTTGAGCAGTGCAATCGTTTAAAAATCTTTATTCTGAGGAAGGTTTGAGACTCTTAAATTACGGCTCTAAGAGCAACTTTTTTAAGCTGCATCCAGTGACAGGTTTGAGGATCTCCGCTTGTGTTGATCCTCATGGCTCTGTTACAGAGTGAGAGCGATAGACTGTGAGAACTGGGCATGCGGCGAGAGGTTCCAGCGGGTGAGAGGTTCCAGCGGGTGAGAGGTTCCAGCGGGTGAGAGGTTCCAGCGGGTGAGAGGTTCCAGCGGGTGAGAGGGTGAAGAAGGGAATTGGTAGAATAAGCCTTGAAAATAGAGGTGAAGGGGAAGAAATCGACTTGAGAATGGTCCAGGACGGACCGAAACGTCGTCGTCCCTTCAACTTCTTGTGTGGTGGTCTGGTCAACATACTTCAGCCCCGTTATTGTGACTCCTCGCCCGCACAAGGGGAAGAACACTAAGGAAGGGCATGGGAAAGGGAAGGGAGGGGAAGGGTAGAGGGGTCCCCAAAGGTTATAGGGGAAATGGGACCTCCAGATTTGTGGAAGCGGAAGGGAGATTGGAGAGGGGGATGATACTGGAAGTTTGGAAGGGATGGATACGTGGGGGAATGGCTCTGGTACGTGGGAGGGGGGAGGGGTTGGGGGGAGGGAGGGAGGGGAAGGGAGGGGTTGGGGAGAGGGGGGGGGGAGGGGAAGGGAGGGGTTGGGGAGAGGGGGGGGGAGGGGAAGGGAGGGGTTGGGGAGAGGGGGGGAGGGGAAGGGAGGGGTTGGGGGGAGAGAGGGGGGGGGGGGGCAGGATAGAGACGGGCCACCTGTCCTCATACTGTCCAGGTAGCTCGGAGCTCGACCTTTGGGGGATTCTGCTGACAGTCCCCCGTCTATTGAAATGCTCGGTCGTTTAATATATTTTCCGTCTTTCGTTCTTTCTTCGCCTGTCCTTCTTTCGGTCTTTCTTTGTCTTCACTTCTTTCGGTCTTAATGTCAATAATTTTCTGAATAATCATGTAATTTTTATTTTTTTTTGTACTGTTATCTTCAGTAATTTTTACTTATAATTTTCTCAAACTTCTGTATATAATTTTTCTGTCTAAACTTTCTGCCCTTTCTCCTTATCTTTCCTCTTTCTCTCCATACTTTATTTATTCTTTCCTATTCATCCTATTTTCAATGTTTTACTCCTTCTGCCGACTGTCTTTTGTTCCCTTTTACTTGCTTTTCCTTCCCCTTTGTATTCTTTACTTTCCTACCTTGCCTACCTTCCCTTATCTCCTTATCTTGCCTATCTTCCCTCACCTTCCCTATACCTGGCATAACTTCCCTCACATTTGAATTGAAATTGAAATAAGTTTATTGAGGTATTAATTCACACAAAGGGATGAGGTAGCTTAATGTATTCTCACCCCGTTCAGTACAACGTGTTCATATTATATTATATATATATATATTATATATTATATACTTTTATGACTCGGTACACAGACCATTTGCAAGAGACATTCAGACAATTCCACAAAAGGTTACAATCTTGGTGCAAAATTCTTATCTCTCTCCAGAATATCATCAATCCTTTCCGATGTGACACATCCAGGCTATTTGTTCAAGGGGCAGTCCTTATCTCAGTGTTTCTATATGCTGTCCGAAACGCTTTGCGTAATAGTGGCTTTAGGCATTGTATGTACTAGTTCTATCTATAAATCTATCAATTTTTTTGTATAACCTCTTGTATGTATGTACCTTACCTGAATAAACATTTATATATTTATTTTATATACATTAATCACCGGACAGTCAAGAACATGGTATCATTCTCATTAACACCTATTCCCACACACATCCTACCTACCTACCTACCTACCTACCTACCTACCTACACTTATCTTCTCTTCCTTACCTTGCCTACTTTCCTTACCCCTTTCCCCTACGTATGCATACTTTTTCTTCCATCTTTCCTACCTTCCCTCACTTCCTCCTAAGTTTGCCTATCTTCCCTCACCTCCTTCCCACCTTGCCCACCGTCCCATCTCTCCCTCTGAATACTCAGGAATGCAATTAGAGCCCGTCTGGGACAGCTCAGCAACAGCTCAGCAACAGCAACAACAGCACTAACAAGAGTTCCATCAGCAGCAACAGCAGCCCCAACAGCAGTAGCAACAACAGCAGCAGCAACAGGAGCAGCAGCAACAGGAGCAGCAGCAGCAAGAGCATCAACAACAACAGCAACAGCCCCAACAGCAGCAGCAGCCCCAACAACAGCAGCCCCAACAGCAGCCCCAACAGCAGCCCCAACAGCAGCCCCAACAGCAGTAAGAGCCCCCGGGGCTCGTCAGTGTCCAGCAGAGCACCTGGAGAGGCGGAGGAGAGAGCAGCAATGAAAGAGGAAGTGATAGCGTTCTATGGAGTGAAATGGAAGAGGGTGAAGTGAGGGAGGAAGAACCGAGACCGGTAAAGACAGGAGAAAATAAAAAGAAATAGGGGAAGCAAGACACACAGACACACACAAAGGAACTGGAAGGATTAATGTACCGAACTTCAGCTCTGGGACCCCCGTCTTTGCAGCAGTCGGTCACTTAATGTATTGACTCTCGACTTAACAAAATTTTCAGTCATAATCAGAGGTTTTGTTTAGCTGGTTCCCAATACAGTGACTGTTAAATGCAGGACGGTGAGTGATAACCGTGTCTGCTGATCTCTGCTCTTCCAGCAAGACACCTGGATGATGACTTCCAGCCCCTAACGTAAGTTCTCTAACTCTGGACAAGCCAACCAACAAGCAGACAGTCTATCTGATAGATATAGATAGACTAGTGGGGGGGAGGGGGTATATCCGGCACTGCTCAGATGCCCTAAGCCACATCTTCACTACTCGATATTGTCGTCACTGTAACTGTCTTCACTACACACTATTCTCATCACTGTAACTGCCATCACCACACACTATGCTATTCATTGTAAAAAAAAAATGCTATTCATTGTATTCATATCTTCACTACGCACGACGATTCTCATCGCTCGACACTTGTTGGGAGTTTGATCGCAGGGCTTCGAATTTTCAGAGTGAAATTTTTCCTTTTTTTCTATCCTTCACCACCTTCCCTCCCCTTCACCACCTTCCCTACCCTTCACCACCTTCCCTACCCTTCACCACCTTCCCTACCCTTCACCACCTTCCCTACCCTTCACCACCTTCCCTACCCTTCACCACCTTCCCTACCCTTCACCACCTTCCCTACCCTTCACCACCTTCCCTACCCTTCACCACCTTCCCTACCCTTCACCACCTTCCCTACCCTTCACCACCTTCCCTGCCCTTCACCACCTTCCCTGCCCTTCACCACCTTCCCTGCCCTTCACCACCTTCCCTGCCCTTCACCACCTTCCCTACCCTTCACCACCTTCCCTACCCTTCACCACCTTCCCTACCCTTCACCACCTTCCCTACCCTTCACCACCTTCCCTACCCTTCACCACCTTCCCTACCCTTCACCACCTTCCCTACCCTTCACCACCTTCCCTACCCTTCACCACCTTCCCTACCCTTCACCACCTTCCCTACCCTTCACCACCTTCCCTACCCTTCACCACCTTCCCTACCCTTCACCACCTTCCCTACCCTTCACCACCTTCCCTACCCTTCACCACCTTCCCTACCCTTCACCACCTTCCCTGCCCTTCACCACCTTCCCTGCCCTTCACCACCTTCCCTGCCCTTCACCACCTTCCCTACCCTTCACCACCACCTTCCCTCCATCACCACCACCACTACCTGCATCACCACCACGACCACTACCTCCATCACCACCACCACTACCTCCATCACCACCACCACCACTACTTCCATCACCACCACCACTACCTGCATCACCACCACCACCACTACTTCCATCACCACCACCACTACCTGCATCACCACCACCACTACCTCCATCACCACCACCACCACTACCTGCATCACCACCACTACTGTATGCTCCCCCTCAGTAATCATCCCACAACAATGGGAAGCTGCCTACATCACACATCATCACGTATACCCACTTATCTTATCCCCACAACATTCCACCACTCTTCATATAAACTACGAACTTAAAACAATTATTTAACTTCGCATTTCGCGTCTTGAGTTAAAAATATGACCCGAGACAATATGGAAATCCAGTTTTTTAAGAAAGGCGAGAGAGGGGACCCATTGGCCTTGGAGGAGGAGTATTTCCATATCCAGGATGTGGGCTTCAATCTGAAGGCGTCCGGGAGACATGTACTTCTCCACCGGCTGGTTTCCGACAGTTAAGACGAGGTGAAGTTCTCGCTGGAGAAGTCAACTCACGAATTCCGGTAAATTGGGAGCGTGACGGAGAAGATTGAGAACGTGTGGCAGGTGGCGTTCTACGAGACGGGTATTCAGACCTTTTCTAAGTACCAGCAAACAAGCAGTGAGGTGGTTACGACGACGGTCAATGTCGTGTCTCGCATCGGCAAGAAACGCACAAGGGAGGAGAGAGAGGAGGAGGAGGAGGAGGGAAAAGAGGAAGAGAAAATGGAGATAAGAAGCTTGAGGAAAAAGCTACGTTTGAGAGATAAGAACGGCCTTCAGGAGGACGTCGCTTGCTCGCGATCGCAAGACAATCAAAGGGTGAATCGAGTCCGCAATATGACTCCGCTTCCCAAGAGTCGTATTCGCAAGATCTTTAACTGCATCAAGAAAAAATTGCAAAAGCTCTCGGTTCTGTCTCGGGCCGCTCTCAGCTCAGGCGTTGTCATGAGGGAGGTACTGAACGCCAGGAGAAAAACAGACAGGAAAACCATTTACAACCGGTTGCGCTTAGAGAAGAAGGGACAGGAGATTGACAGACTCCGCTGCCAATGCATCGAGCTTGTTCAAAATAATGAGTATTCAGACGAGATCGTAGAAAAAAGGAATGCTATTCTGCTCAAGATGTTATCCATCATCTGAGGAGCGAGTCATTTATGCACTAATTCGTTATTTTCCTGAACGTTTTCATGGACATATCGGTAGAGGGACGCTCTCGCTTCCTGCTGTGGCGGTGTTCGATCCCGGATGGTTCACGGGTGTGACATTGTAACTGACATTATAAATATAAGCTGTGAATCGGACAAATGTAATTGTTAATGTAATAATCTTTGTTGAGGTCTGATGAAGAACTTTTGTGTCCTCTGTAATCCTTTTTTTTTGCGCTACCGCTCACAGAGGGCACAAAAGGTCTTTATCAGACCTCAAGTAAGATTATGTGAGAACGGAAGTGTTCAACCACTTGGGCTGGACGGTAGAGCGACGGTCTCGTTTCATGCAGGTCGGCGTTCAATCCCCCGACTGTCTAAGTGATTGGGCACTTCCGTTCCCACATCCCCGTCCCATCCCAAAATCCTTGTCCTGACCCCCTTCCAAGTGCGATATAGTCGCAATGACTTGGCGCTTTCCCCCGATAAAACCTTTCACAGGATGAGTATGGGGTGCACAATAACCTAGCCGCCTCCGGAGGCAACAATACCAAATTATGAGTACTATTGTTTCATACCTTTCCTATACGGTTACAGGCTTAGCGCCTGTCCTGACCTCCTGTCCTCGCATGCCTTCCAAGGGTGATACTGTCGTATGGCCTGGCCAATTGCTGGTCGGCGTTCGATCTCAACGACTGAAGTGGTTGGGCACTACTTTCCACCTTCCTGTTCCATATCCTTGTCGTCGGTGCTACATAATCTTCCGGACTTGGTGTCTTCTTTTGATAATTACTTCCCGCCAAACACACACCGAAACTACGACGTTGGTACAACGTTGGAACAAGTTTTAACACCTCCTAACCAGTTATAACAACCAATATATCACGTTGTAACAACGTTCTAATACGTCATAAACACGTTAAGCCAAGATGTAACAACTATATTACAACTTGTAACAAGCGGAAAATAGAGACAGTTTCGGTTTGTGTTTCCAGGGTCGTCCTCATGTGCAATATTGTCGCATAACTACGCTTAATTTCCCCTCATAATTATGCTACTAAAACTAGAATAAAATAGAAAGTTACGTATATGGTTAGGAGGGCCTAATAGATTCTGAAGCTGGTTCATGAACAAATCCACAAGGGCCGTGACGAGGATTCGAACCTGCGGCCCTTGTGGATTTGTTCATTTGATGCCTCACGCAATTGTGATTTCTGTGTGTAATGAAGTAAGGGCGAAGAGGGAGAACAGCCTATTGACATAGCTCGAGTGCAGGGGGGGGGGGGGGGAGTTGTGTAAAACCCAGGGTTGTGTCTCGGAGAGGCTGCAGGATCCAGTAAGTTCAGTAGAGCTTCGGTTTCAACTCCTTTTACCATGTCGTAGCTCAGTCGATTAAGGTAGCGTCTGGGATGCTCTCGGACGTAGGTTCGAATCCTAGTAACGGCCCTTGTGGATTTGTTCATTTGATGCATCACGCAATTGTGATTTCTGTGTGTAAAGCTGGTTCGTGTTGGGCACGTTGTGTGTGAGAGTATAAACACTGTCAGTGTTTGAAGCAGGAGGAGCTTGGGCCAGACGCCTGCGGCTAGCCTCTCCAAGCTTAGTAGGATGACTGATCTTGGTCTGCGGATGGTACAATACGCATTTCTAATCTATCTAAATACAAGACTCTAACCTCACTAGGATTCATGTACCATATTATTTTCTACATTATGATTAAATGGTAGTTTCTCCTGTGTAATTTATATACCGCTGAAGATACTGTTTAATGAGAATGGTTACAGGGATGACGGTAAAGTGGTGAAGGGCAAGGGAGGTAACAATAGGTAAGGTGATAAAGGGTAAGAAGATGGTGAAGGCAAGGGAAGAAAATGATGGGTAAGAAAGATAGTGAAGGGGTAAAGAAGGTTGTGAATAAGAGGGACGGTTGTATAAAGGAGATCCCAGAGACTCTCAAGTAGTGCTGATGGTGCAGACGAGGAGTCACAATCACGTGGCTGAAGTATGTTGACCAGACCACACACTAGAAGGTGAAGGGACGACGACGTTTCGGTCCGTCCTGGACCATTCTCAAGTCGATAGAGATGGCCAGAGAGGATTTACTGGGCGCAGATCCTGGACTGTTCACCGCTGTTCAACCAGCAGTACTCGGCCACCTAATTCTTAATCGATTGACTCGTCGTGTCAAACTTGAAAAGTAGTTAGTAAAGCTCCCAGTGTGTTAATAGGATGTTGTTGTTGTTAAAGATTCGCTACCTGGAACAAGAAGTTCCAAGTAGCACGGGCTATGGTGAGCCCGTAGTGCCTTTGTGTTAATAGGAGTCCCAAGTCATCTGCTATACCCACCTGAGTGAAGAGAGGGAGAGAGAGGAGAGGAGAGAGAGAGAGAGGAGAGGAGAGAGAGAGAGGCTACACCTGTCTCCTCACTTCCCTTATACATGTCGGGCAGCACCGGAGAAAGGGTTCGTACAGGGGATAAAGGGATTATTTGGCACCTTAGTGTTAGGAAGGCGGGGGGCGTCACTCCCTCCACCACACCAGCAGGGACAGTGGCGTCACTCCCTCCACCACACCAGCAGGGACAGTGGCGTCACTCCCTCCACCACACCAGCAGGGACAGTGGCGTCACTCCCTCCACCACACCAGGAGGGACAGTGGCGTCACTCCCTCCACCACACCAGGAGGGACAGTGGCGTCACTCCCTCCACCACACCAGCAGGGACAGTGGCGTCACTCCCTCCACCACACCAGCAGGGACAGTGGCGTCACTCCCTCCACCACACCAGGAGGGACAGTGGCGTCACTCCCTCCACCACACCAGGAGGGACAGTGGCGTCACTCCCTCCACCACACCAGCAGAGACAGTGGCGTCACTCCCTCCACCACACCAGCAGGGACAGTGGCGTCACTCCCTCCACCACACCAGCAGAGACAGTGGCGTCACTCCCTCCACCACACCAGCAGGGACAGTGGCGTCACTCCCTCCACCACACCAGGAGGGACAGTGGCGTCACTCCCTCCACCACACCAGCAGGGACAGTGGCGTCACTCCCTCCACCACACCAGCAGAGACAGTGGCGTCACTCCCTCCACCACACCAGCAGGGACAGTGGCGTCACTCCCTCCACCACACCAGCAGGGACAGTGGCGTCACTCCCTCCACCACACCAGCAGAGACAGTGGCGTCACTCCCTCCACCACACCAGCAGAGACAGTGGCGTCACTCCCTCCACCACACCAGGAGGGACAGTGGCGTCACTCCCTCCACCACACCAGCAGGGACAGTGGCGTCACTCCCTCCACCACACCAGCAGGGACAGTGGCGTCACTCCCTCCACCACACCAGCAGGGACAGTGGCGTCACTCCCTCCACCACACCAGGAGAGACAGTGGCGTCACTCCCTCCACCACACCAGGAGGGACAGTAGACTCACTCCCTCCACCACACCAGGAGGGACAGTGGCGTCACTCCCTCCACCACACCAGGAGGGACAGTGGCGTCACTCCCTCCACCACACCAGGAGGGACAGTGGCGTCACTCCCTCCACCACACCAGGAGGGACAGTAGACTCACTCCCTCCACCACACCAGGAGGGACAGTGGCGTCACTCCCTCCACCACACCAGGAGGGACAGTAGACTCACTCCCTCCACCACACCAGGAGGGACAGTGGCGTCACTCCCTCCACCACACCAGGAGGGACAGTAGACTCACTCCCTCCACCACACCAGGAGGGACAGCAGACTCACTCCCTCCACCACACCAGCAGAGACAGTGGCGTCACTCCCTCCACCACACCAGGAGGGACAGTAGACTCACTCCCTCCACCACACCAGCAGAGACAGTGGCGTCACTCCCTCCACCACACCAGGAGGGACAGCAGACTCACTCCCTCCACCACACCAGGAGGGACAGCAGACTCACTCCCTCCACCACACCAGCAGAGACAGTGGCGTCACTCCCTCCACCACACCAGGAGGGACAGTAGACTCACTCCCTCCACCACACCAGCAGAGACAGTGGCGTCACTCCCTCCACCACACCAGGAGGGAGAGCAGAGTCACTCCCTCCACCACACCAGGAGGGAGAGCAGAGTCACTCCCTCCACCACACCAGGAGGGAGAGCAGAGTCACTCCCTCCACCACACCAGGAGGGAGAGCAGAGTCACTCCCTCCACCACACCAGGAGGGAGAGCAGAGTCACTCCCTCCACCACACCAGGAGGGAGAGCAGAGTCACTCCCTCCACCACACCAGGAGGGAGAGCAGAGTCACTCCCTCCACCACACCAGGAGGGAGAGCAGAGTCACTCCCTCCACCACACCAGGAGGGAGAGCAGAGTCACTCCCTCCACCACACCAGGAGGGAGAGCAGAGTCACTCCCTCCACCACACCAGGAGGGAGAGCAGAGTCACTCCCTCCACCACACCAGGAGGGAGAGCAGAGTCACTCCCTCCACCACACCAGGAGGGAGAGCAGAGTCACTCCCTCCACCACACCAGGAGGGAGAGCAGAGTCACTCCCTCCACCACACCAGGAGGGAGAGCAGAGTCACTCCCTCCACCACACCAGGAGGGAGAGCAGAGTCACTCCCTCCACCACACCAGGAGGGAGAGCAGAGTCACTCCCTCCACCACACCAGGAGGGAGAGCAGAGTCACTCCCTCCACCACACCAGGAGGGAGAGCAGAGTCACTCCCTCCACCACACCAGGAGGGAGAGCAGAGTCACTCCCTCCACCACACCAGGAGGGAGAGCAGAGTCACTCCCTCCACCACACCAGGAGGGACAGTAGACTCACTCCCTCCACCACACCAGGAGGGACAGTAGACTCACTCCCTCCACCACACCAAGAGAAAAGGGGGAATTTCAAAGTAACATTATGGCTAAAACCGAGACCCAAACAAAGCTGTTCTCTAGCCATACCTAAAGATGGAAGCCATGCCCCGAGCTCCCTACTGGACCTCTACGTTCACCTGGCCCAAGACAAGATAGAGCAGGCTGCGTGTTACCTTAAGGTGCTTCCGGGGCTTAGCGTCCCCGCGGCCCGGTCGTCGACCAGGCCTCCTGGGACCCCTCCAGGGTCACACAATGTTGTTAACCCTTACTAATTATCACTTATGTTAATTACCTAACTGCTGGGGTTAGGTCGCACATGTATATAGCTCTGGGGAATGCTAAATTATTGAGGAGAGACTATTGGGGAGTGTAAAATACTGCTTAAGGCAGCCGACGGCTTTCTCAAGGCTGGGTGAGGCAGCCAACTGTCTCAGCAAGGTGGAGGCCAACTCGTCATCCTGAACGACCATCAAGAGGTAGCGGAGACTGCTGACACGTGCGGAAGATGTGGAGAGAGAGAGAGAGACAGAGAGAGACAGAGAGAGAAAAAGCCGCATATCTCAGCTTTTCCTCCTCAGTTCCCAGCTCATGTTACCTGGGCCCGTCTTTCATACAATTAGGCTTAAGTCTATTGCATGTTGCGACAAGGTGCAATACCTTAACCTTACAAGCAGAAGGTATTCATGCGACGCAAGTCTATGCTGTGGCAGAACTCAGAATTTTAACACTACTGCAACAGATATCGTTTCACTCTCCTGTTGCTTCATACTATCCTAAATATAATGGAATTTGTCCTAAACATTCGTTGACCTCAGTAACCGTAAACACATACTGTGTCTCTCCCTGGCACCTGTGTCTCTCCCTGGCACCTGTGTCTCTCCCTGGCACCTGTGTCTCTCCCTGGCACCTGTGCCTCTCCCTGGCACCTGTGTCTCTCCCTGGCACCTGTGTCTCTCCCTGGCACCCGTGCCTCTCCCTGGCACCTGTGTCTCTCCCTGGCACCTGTGTCTCTCCCTGGCACCTGTGTCTCTCCCTGGCACCTTTGCCTCTCCCTGGCACCTGTGCCTCTCCCTGGCACCTGTGTCTCTCCCTGGCACCTGTGTCTCTCCCTGGCACCTTTGCCTCTCCCTGGCACCTGTGTCTCTCCCTGGCACCCGTACCTCTCCCTGGCACCTGTGTCTCTCCCTGGCACCTGTGCCTCTCCCTGGCACCTGTGCCTCTCCCTGGCACCTGTGTCTCTCCCTGGCACCTGTGCCTCTCCCTGGCACCTGTGCCTCTCCCTGGCACCTGTGTCTCTCCCTGGCACCTGTGCCTCTCCCTGGCACCCGTACCTCTCCCTGGCACCTGTGCCTCGCTCTGGCACCTGCGCCAGCATACCTTTATTCCACACAACCCAACTTAAGCCTAATGCATGTTGCAACATGTGTGAGTATGACATCGGTATACCTTGCAGTGTTGCAAATGCTGTATGCACCTCTTCAATACTCCCCCTTGCAGTGTTGCAAATGCTGTATGCACCTCTTCAATACTCCCCCTTGCAGTGTTGCAAATGCTGTATGCACCTCTTCAATACTCCCCCTTGCAGTGTTGCAAATACAAATTGAAGTTCTGCAAAGACACTTCATGCAATGTTGCAAAGGCCGATGGAGGGGTCGACTTTCGTCCTAATTGTCATTACTCACACCTGTCTAATCCTCCTACCATTCTCAGGCCTATTACCACCAATCCAATCCTGCTACCACGCCTCCAATCTTAGTCCTACCACTACCAATCATTTATCTGTTGTTTACCTTTAGTTTATTTCGAGAGGTCTAATTCAGCTGGGGGCGTCTGGTGGTGATCTGTAAGACTCGTGCTTGATACAGTCCACTGGACCCCACACACAGCCGGCAGTGCCCGGGTCTACCCCATAAGTTAACGAAATTTAAGTGTTGGAAGCCCAGAACACAAATTTGCCACCAGAAAATATGCTTTGCATCTCAGTAACTGAAGATTAGATATCAATATTCTGTGATATTATAAACAGATAATGAAATCGACTTGATAATGGTCCAGGACGGACCGAAACATCGTCGTCTCTTCACCTTCTAGTGTGTGGTCTGGTCATCATATTTCAGCCACGTTATTGTGACTCCTCGTCTGCAGATAATGAAAGTCTGGAGACACGGCAGACACAATATCCCAGCCGAGTTGATGGGGTACACCATGGGAGTCGAACCCCCTTCAAAAGCCAAGGGATTTTGGCTTGGCACTCCCTATGGCCTATGACACTCCCCTATGGCCTATGACACTCCCCTTTGGCCTATGACACTCCCCTAATCACCACCAGTCATCCTGCAAAATTTAATGAGTTCTCCAACCTTGGACGAACATAAATTCTGTTCTAAAGTTATTGATAATCCAGCTCCCAGCACCAGTACGGATTGGTTTACTTGCCTGCCCAACCACTTGGAGTGGACGGTAGAGCGACGGTCTCGCTTCATGCAGGTCGGCGTTCAATCACCCGACCGTCCAAGTGATTGGGCACCATTCCTTCCCCTAGACCCATCCTAAACCCTTATCCTGATACCTTCCCAGTGCTCTATAGTCGTTATAGCTTGACGGTTTCCCTTGATGTTGTTGTTGTTGTTAAAGATTCGCTACCTGGAACAAAAAGTTCCAAGTAGCACGGGCTATGGTGAGCCCGTAGTTCCCTTGGTAATTCCCTTTCCCTTCCCGGCATTATTTCTGGTATTTTGGTGGAAGGGTCGTGAGCCTCTGATGACATCTCCCGCCCAATCCTAATGTTGTCCCCCCAATCCTAATGCTGCCCGCCCAATCCCTCCACCGTCCAATCGACCCTACTACCTCTGTCCCCCAATCTTTTATCGCCTTTCAGGAAAAATAATAGATGGCAGGCCTCGAGCGCACCTCGGCCCATTACGTAATGGGTTGCTGTTATTTCTTCCTCCCCCCATTATAAACACGTGAATCACGGCAATGGGCGCCTGTCTGCCGACACTGGCAACCAGGAATCACTGTTGCCAACACGGTACACCTGCTATTTTAGGCCACAATCTCAAACTCGTAAATACCTCGATCGTTGTTACCAATTTACAAGAGTAAACGACAATAATGTTTCTTTTTTTTTCCAACCACCAATGGAGACTGCAGTAATATTAATTATTTAAACAGCAAACATTACATCATTTATTCGTGAGAAAAATATTGTCATTTTTTTTAGAGCTGACGAAAATAGTCGGTAAACCGGATGTAATTCAGATGGAGAATGAGCATTGAGTTGCCACACGAGTCTGGGAACAATGAAGGGGGGGCTAGATTTAATGGCCAATCAGAGACGGCCTCTAAATATCCGGGCTTTTGAAGGCGTTCGCGCAACGATCCACACGTCACGGCTCAGCTGTCGTCTTGTATGTTATGCGAACGCTCCGTTTTCTTTTGTTTACAGAATGAAAACGTCATCTGGGGCTAGATTCACGAAAGCACTTACGCAAGCACCTAGGAACGTGTACATCTTTCCTCAATCTATGACGGCTTTGGTTAAATTTATTAAACAGTTTACGAGCATGAAAACTTCCCATTCAACTGTTGTTATTGTTATAAACAGCCTCCTGGTGCTTCGGAGCTCATTAACTGTTTAATAATTGGAAACAAAGCCGCCAAAGATTGAGAAAAGATGTACAGGTTCGTAAGTGCTTTCGTGAATCTGGCCCCTGGAGCGGCTTCAAAGAATATGACTTTGATAATATTTCCTTAAATACTCCACTACGGGCTCACCATAGCCCGTGCTGCTTGGAACTTTTTTGTTCCAAGTAACGAATCATTAAACAACAAAAAACAACTGAACATCCTCTGACGATGTGTGGGTAGACTTTTTATTATTATTATTATTATTATTATTATTATTATTATTTTCTACCACAGACGTGGCCACACATTTACAATTCTAACCAGCATATATACATTTTCTTCTGTCCTCCATGGAAGAAAATATTAAAGTGTTCAGTGAGGATCCACAAGGTCTTCTCTGAGTACTCTTTATTTTCTTCTCCGAGGCAATGGGTCCCCTACCATTGCACCAGAGGAGCCTTACACTTCATAATAGAACTAGACAGGATTTTTTTTATGTACGAGAATATGGGTAGAAGTGATTCTGTTAAGACTGAATGGGATTAGCAGGACTGGATGAGGATTTTCAAGACTGAACGAGATCTTTTAAGTGTAAGACTGAGAAAATTGATGTCACTCTCACACACTATAAAATAAGTTTCACTGCATGTTATCTTAATATTACGTAAGAATACTACTACTTGTGATATGCGAATATTATATCTGGGTCTTATCCTACATTCATGTATCAGGATCTTATACCTGTCTTATACCAGGGGTTTATACCAGTCATATGTAGGGAGTGTATATGTGGATAAGTATGCGAGTGAATAGTGGGTGTAGGTGTGTATGAGTGTGTGTGTGCATTTTAGAGGGAGTATGTGCGTATGTAGGGATTTGTTTGTAGAAAATGTGTGTGTATGTGTAGCTAGTGTGTGAGTGTGTGTGTGTGTGTGTGAGTGTGTGTGTAATAAACGAATGTGTATCTAGAAGATGTATATGTGTACAGTGGGTTTATGTATACGTGTAATTGTCAGGTGTTTTTCCCTTTTATCTGAAATGACCACTACAGCATCCGCTCTATGATTCCTTTCAACTTACTAGAAATATCAGAGCAACACACGATAAAACGACGCAACTTCTCCCCGTAACACATTGGAGCAAATTCCTTATTTCTGGAACTCGAGATCACAGTAATATTTTTCCATCCCAACTTTTGAAGACTTTGATGGACTAACTAATGCGTCTTAATTCGCCCAAAATCAAAGTAAGACTTTCTAAATCTTCAGAAAATTGGTAAGGCCTCTCGAGGGGGCGGAGTTTGACCTTAATACGTGAGGAGTTCTTGAAGATGGGCGCTATGTTATTAAATTAAGAAAGAATAATTATATTAAAATGATATTATAATATTATTATTGTTATTATAATTCTTATTATAACTCTTGTTGTCAACTTAATACGAATGTTTGCTCAGAAAGTGATGACAGATGATGTCATTATACGAGAAAAAGTTTTACTTAATATAATATATATAATGAATTTGATATAAAACTCGACAGCTTATCTTTTGTTACAGTGGGATAAGCAGCTGGGAGGGAGAGAGAGAGAGAGAGAGAGAGAGAGAGAGGGAGAGAGAGGGAGAGAGAGAGGGAGAGAGAGAGAGAGAGAGAGAGAGAGGGAGAGAGAGAGGGAGAGAGAGAGAGAGAGAGAGAGAGAGAGATAGAGATATAGAGATAGAGAGAGATAGAGAAAAGAGAGAGATCTATAAAGATAATAGAGAGTATTGAAGTGAGCAGCAGTAAAGGAAAAAAGATGAGTGCGAAAGAAAAGCAGAATAGGACATGAGATGAGAGAGTGATACGTATGAGGGAGTGAGAGGGGAGGGTAGAGAGGAGTGAGAGGGGAGGGTGGAGAGGAGTGAGAGGGGACGTCTGAGAGAGAGAGGGGAGTGCCGGTGTAGGAGAGATGAGGCCATGGTCGCTACACACTGCACTACCAGCGGGGAATATTGTACACCCGGGGCGCTCGGGGCCTGTGAACACCTCCCTCCCGCTCTTTTTGTACCTGTGTCCGGACACAGCCTCTAGCGGCGGCCGCTGAAGGACACAAACAAACCCCCCGGACACCGCAACACATACGTCTCAGGACACCTATCCCGGATACACTGTCCCCGGAAACAGCAGCACAGACTGGAGCACGATACATAGACATACCGACATTAGATACAGCAGGAGCTGTCGATACAGAATACCCGGAGCTACGGTGCTTTCTGGACTGTACTGATCTTCTGAGTCTCCGACGTGGGCCCTCCCTACTATGATGGCATCAGGGCCTGGGTCAGGTCCCTCTACCCCACGGACGACAGTTCCCCAGGTCACGGGGCCAGCCCTCAGGGCACGGGGCCAGCCCTCAGGGCACGGGGCCAGCCCTCAGGGCACGGGGCCAGCCCTCAGGTCACGGGGCCAGCCCTCAGGGCACGGGGCCAGCCCTCAGGGCACGGGGCCAGCCCTCAGGGCACGGGGCCAGCCCTCAGGTCACGGGGCCAGCCCTCAGGGCACGGGGCCAGCCCTCAGGGCACGGGGCCAGCCCTCAGGGCACGGGGCCAGCCCTCAGGTCACGGGGCCAGCCCTCAGGTCACGGGGCCAGCCCTCAGGGCACGGGGCCAGCCCTCAGGTCACGGGGCCAGCCCTCAGGGCACGGGGCCAGCCCTCAGGGCACGGGGCCAGCCCTCAGGTCACGGGGCCAGCCCTCAGGTCACGGGGCCAGCCCTCAGGGCACGGGGCCAGCCCTCAGGGCACGGGGCCAGCCCTCAGGTCACGGGGCCAGCCCTCAGGGCACGGGGCCAGCCCTCAGGGCACGGGGCCAGCCCTCAGGTCACGGGGCCAGCCCTCAGGGCACGGGGCCAGCCCTCAGGGCACGGGGCCAGCCCTCAGGTCACGGGGCCAGCCCTCAGGTCACGGGGCCAGCCCTCAGGGCACGGGGCCAGCACTCAGGGCACGGGGCCAGCCCTCAGGTCACGGGGCCAGCCCTCAGGTCACGGGGCCAGCCCTCAGGGCACGGGGCCAGCCCTCAGGGCACGGGGCCAGCCCTCAGGTCACGGGGCCAGCCCTCAGGTCACGGGGCCAGCCCTCAGGGCACGGGCCAGCCCTCAGGTCACGGGGCCAGCCCTCAGGGCACGGAGCCAGCCCTCAGGGCACGGGGCCAGCCCTCAGGGCACGGGGCCAGCCCTCAGGGCACGGGGCCAGCCCTCAGGGCAAGGGGCCAGCCCTCAGGGCACGGGGCCAGCCCTCAGGGCACGGGGCCAGCCCTCAGGGCACGGGGCCAGCCCTCAGGGCACGGGGCCAGCCCTCAGGTCACGGGGCCAGCCCTCAGGTCACGGGGCCAGCCCTCAGGGCACGGGGCCAGCCCTCAGGTCACGGGGCCAGCCCTCAGGGCACGGGGCCAGCCCTCAGGTCACGGGGCCAGCCCTCAGGGCACGGGGCCAGCCCTCAGGGCACGGGGCCAGCCCTCAGGGCAAGGGGCCAGCCCTCAGGGCACGGGGCCAGCCCTCAGGGCACGGGGCCAGCCCTCAGGGCACGGGGCCAGCCCTCAGGTCACGGGGCCAGCCCTCAGGTCACGGGGCCAGCCCTCAGGGCACGGGGCCAGCCCTCAGGTCACGGGGCCAGCCCTCAGGGCATGGGGCCAGCCCTCAGGTCACGGGACCAGCCCTTAGGGCACGGGGCCAGCCCTCAGGTCACGGGGCCAGCCCTCAGGTCACGGGGCCAGCCCTCAGGTCACGGGGCCAGCCCTCAGGGCACGGGGCCAGCCCTCAGGGCACGGGGCCAGCCCTCAGGGCAAGGGGCCAGCCCTCAGGGCACGGGGCCAGCCCTCAGGGCACGGGGCCAGCCCTCAGGGCACGGGGCCAGCCCTCAGGGCACGGGGCCAGCCCTCAGGTCACGGGGCCAGCCCTCAGGTCACGGGGCCAGCCCTCAGGGCACGGGACCAGCCCTCAGGGCACGGGGCCAGCCCTCAGGGCACGGGGCCAGCCCTCAGGTCACGGGACCAGCCCTTAGGGCACGGGGCCAGCCCTCAGGTCACGGGGCCAGCCCTCAGGTCACGGGGCCAGCCCTCAGGTCACGGGGCCAGCCCTCAGGGCACGGGGCCAGCCCTCAGGTCACGGGGCCAGCCCTCAGGTCACGAGACCAGCCCTCAGGTCACGGGGCCAGCCCTCAGGTCACGGGGCCAGCCCTCAGAGCACGGGGCCAGCCCTCAGGTCACGGGGCCAGCCCTCAGGTCACGGGACCAGCCCTTAGGGCACGGGGCCAGCCCTCAGGTCACGGGGCCAGCCCTCAGGTCACGGGGCCAGCCCTCAGGTCACGGGGCCAGCCCTCAGGTCACGGGGCCAGCCCTCAGGTCACGGGGCCATCCCTCAGGTCACGGGGCCAGCCCTCAGGTCACGGGGCCAGCCCTCAGGGCACGGGGCCAGCCCTCAGGTCACGGGGCCAGCCCTCAGGTCACGGGACCAGCCCTCAGGGCACGGGGCCAGCCCTCAGGGCACGGGGCCAGCCCTCAGGTCACGGGACCAGCCCTTAGGGCACGGGGCCAGCCCTCAGGTCACGGGGCCAGCCCTCAGGTCACGGGGCCAGCCCTCAGGTCACGGGGCCAGCCCTCAGGGCACGGGGCCAGCCCTCAGGGCACGGGGCCAGCCCTCAGGTCACGGGACCAGCCCTCAGGGCACGGGGCCAGCCCTCAGGGCACGGGGCCAGCCCTCAGGTCACGGGACCAGCCCTTAGGGCACGGGGCCAGCCCTCAGGTCACGGGGCCAGCCCTCAGGTCACGGGGCCAGCCCTCAGGTCACGGGGCCAGCCCTCAGGGCACGGGGCCAGCCCTCAGGTCACGGGGCCAGCCCTCAGGTCACGGGACCAGCCCTCAGGTCACGGGGCCAGCCCTCAGGTCACGGGGCCAGCCCTCAGGGCACGGGGCCAGCCCTCAGGTCACGGGGCCAGCCCTCAGGTCACGGGACCAGCCCTCAGGTCACGGGGCCAGCCCTCAGGTCACGGGGCCAGCCCTCAGGGCACGGGGCCAGCCCTCAGGGCACGGGGCCAGCCCTCAGGTCACGGGGCCAGCCCTCAGGTCACGGGGCCAGCCCTCAGGGCACGGGGCCAGCCCTCAGGGCACGGGGCCAGCCCTCAGGTCACGGGGCCAGCCCTCAGGGCACGGGGCCAGCCCTCAGGTCACGGGGCCAGCCCTCAGGGCACGGGGCCAGCCCTCAGGTCACGGGGCCAGCCCTCAGGGCACGGGGCCAGCCCTCAGGTCACGGGGCCAGCCCTCAGGGCACTCAAGGACATCTTCCAACCTTCCATCCGTTTCCGACATTGGCTACGTGTGATGGTGACGGTCTGAGAGAAAGACCGCTTACACTTACAACTGTAAACATTTCCTGTTTTGTATAATGCTAATCACGTCACACATTAATGAACAGTTTTGTTGGGGAGCCGAAATTACGGTCATTGACGCTCCTCAGATTAAGTAGAATTGAAGAAGGAAATGATTTGCCCGAGGGGACTTCTCCATGCTGGTAATATCTGAGAGGCGGCACTCAAGGCTTTGATATGAAGCCTTGTGCTTCTTTATGTCAGGCTCGGGCTGGGGGCCGGGTCATGAGATAACCATAATGGGCAGTATCGTATACAAGTCACAAAAATCATGTCTCGTCATCAAAATATATTTGAATAATGCCAATATTGATATATAGAAGAGAGCTTCAGAGCGCAATTTTAAAGAAAGTGAATTAGGTAAAGAGTTGGCTATTCCATAAACTGTATGTTAACCTATTTTATTTAAATTAAAACAGATGGGATTGTTGTTTCATTACTTAGGTCAGGTAAGGCTGACTGATGAAGACTGGATTCAACAGAACTCGACTCGTTTATGACTGAAGTTCTTCCCAAATAACCATTTTTAATCAATAATATATTAAGCAGACCCAAAAACTCACCAATTCACTGTCTTCAGTGATACTTGAGGACGTGAGGAGATAAGAAACCTTTTTTTGACACTAAGAATCCGGGAAGGAATAATTAATACATGAACAATACTGTCAAACACTGTGGCTAATCAGTTAGATCCAAATAGGTCAATTTGGGTTCTACCTGACGATTTGGGACTCCGGTCCAGAAGCCCATTGCAAATACTTCTCAAACGATGATTCAAAGAAATTGAGATGAATAAGATGAGCCTTGGCAACCCGCCTATCATGTCAAGGCCTATTGTCAGTGTGTACCACACCTGTAGAGGGTGTCAGTGTGTACCACACCTGTAGAGGGTGTCAGTGTGTACCACACCTGTAGAGGGTGTCAGTGTATACCACACCTGTAGAGGGTGTCAGTGTGTACCACACCTGTAGAGGGTGTCAGTGTATACCACACCTGTAGAGGGTGTCAGTGTGTACCACAACTGTAGAGGGTACCAGTGTGTACCACACCTGTAGTGGGTGCCAGTGTGTACCACACCTGTAGAGGGTACCAGTGTGTACCACACCTGTAGAGGGTGCCAGTGTGTACTACACCTGTAGAGGGTGCCAGTGTGTACCACACCTGTAGAGGGTACCAGTGTGTACCACACCTGTAGAGGGTGCCAGTGTGTACCACACCTGTAGAGGGTGCCAGTGTGTACCACACCTGTAGAGGGTGTCAGTGTGTACCACACCTGTAGAGGGTGCCAGTGTGTACCACACCTGTAGAGGGTGCCAGTGTGTACCACACCTGTAGAGGGTGCCAGTGTGTACCACACCAGTAGAGGGTGCCAGTGTGTACCACACCTGTAGAGGGTGTCAGTGTGTACCACACCTGTAGAGGGTGTCAGTGTGTACCACACCTGTAGAGGGTGCCAGTGTGTACCACACCTGTAGAGGGTGTCAGTGTGTACCACACCTTGTAGAGGGTACCAGTGTGTACCACGCCGGTTTAACATACCATTCGTACGTTCGTGGGTTTCGTAATATTCCAATTCCACCCGGTTCGGAACCTGGCAACAGTCGTGTATCCGTGTACGATAAAATAAAGCTAATATTGATTAATAAAACTCTCAAAAACCTGACGATAATTGCTTTTGAAATGGTAAAACTCTTTCTACCTGGTTTAGGTTTAAAATACAAACATAAAATAAAAGTAAGAGCTGTCGGAGATTAAATAAAGAAATATGTTTCATACAAAGCCAGAGAACATGTTAGTAAAATTCCCTTTTACACAACACAGTGAAAAGCGAAACGGAAAAAAATAGCAGTATTTAAAATTCTACTTAAGAAGACGCGGGAAGGTTATCTTGAGGTTATCTTGAGATGATTTCGGGGCTTTAGTGTCCCCGCGGCCCGGTCCTCGACCAGGCCTCCACCCCCCCAGGAAGCAGCCCGTGACAGCTGACTAACACCCAAGTACCTATTTTACTGCTAGGTAACAGGGGCATAGGATGAAAGAAACTCTGCCCATTGTTTCTCGCCGGTGCCCGGGATCGAACCCGCGACCACAGGATCACAAGTCCAGCGTGCTGTCCGCTCGGCTTCCTAAGGGAAGATTTAGACCATAGAATGAAACACACACAGAGATCACACTAACGTGATGCATCAAATGAACAAATCCACAAGGGCCGTGACGAGGTTTCAACCCTTTTACCCTGTCGTAGCTCTGTCGATTAAGGCAGTGTCTGGGATGCTCCCGGACGCAGGTTCGAATCCTCGTCACGGCCCTTGTGGATTTGTTCATTAGAAAGAAACCTTTGAGGAGTGTTAAAGAGACCAGAAGAAAACGGGCAAACGGACATTCATCAAAAAAGGGAGAAAATTTGGAAACCCCCCCAGAAATAACAAATAATTCACCGAGCAGATACTTATGACAAAGCAAATTGCATCATTTCTCTCAAATTCGAAACTCTTTTGCCTCGATAAGAAACAAAATTGCCATTGCTGAAGGGGATGAGAAAGATTATTTATGCGGGCGATGAGTCACAATAACGTGGCTAAAGTATGTTGACCAGACCACACACTAGAAGGTGAAGGGACGACCACGTTTTGGTCCGTCCTGGACCATTCTTAAGTCGATTCTCAATCGACTTGAGAATGGTCCAGGATAGACCGAAACGTCGTCGTCCCTTCACCTTCTAGTGTGTGGTCTTGTCATCAAAGATTACTTATGTCTACACAGGCGACTATAGTCATGAGAACATGACTATGACTGAGTCATAGAGGACTGAAGACTGAGGATACATACTAGAGAGTACTCGATGCCCCCTTCTGAAGGTGGCAATATTCTCTTCATGTGCTCGAGACCCTTCCACAAGGGTCAATAAGCCATCAGCTACTGAAAGCTCTTCCTGAAGTGTCAACACTCTTCCACAAGTGGTAACTTTACCAACAGGTAGACAAGTCATTCTAGAATAGGAACGTTACCATCATGTACCGGAAGCTCTTCCAGAAGTTGATTTAATAGCAACATTGCCATTAAGGACTGGAAGGTCTCTCTCTCTCTCTCTCTTTCTCTCTCTCTCTCTCTCTCTCTCTCTCTCTCTCTCTCTCTCTCTCTCTCTCTCTCTCTCTCTCTCTCTCTCTCTCTCTCTCTCTCTCTCTCTCTCTCTCTCTCTCTCTCTCTCTCTCTCTCTCTGTATAAAACCTGAGATCCAGGGTAAAAAAACACCTCAGAAGACATCAGTAGCGGCTGCAAGAGGCTAAAATACCTGAAGGAATGACCAGAGATCACCTGAGAAACCACCACCAACACCTGCAGACGTATGAGAACAGACAGGAGACAACCTGCTGGGCTCCACTGCTCCACTGGGATCCATCAACTAAACACCTGGGAGCCTTATAACCCTATAACCCGGGTCGCCTATAACCCGGGTCGTCATTCGCTGAATACACCAACAACTCCCACTTTAAACTAACCCGTTGACATAAATCCATCAGGATGAGGAACAGCTGCTGCCATTCCTGAAATCTTTTCTGAGAAAGAAAGCTTTATATACCTTTAAGGTATACTTGACATACATCTACCTGGATAAGCACCTCCAAAGGATACCTGATCAACCAGGCTTGTGACTCATACGTCAGGCTGCGAGCAGCCGCGTCTAACAGCCATGGTTGATCAGTCCAGCAACCAGGAGGCCTGGTCGACGACCGGGCCGCGGGGACGCTAAGCCCCGGAAGCACCTCAAGGTAAGGTACCTGTTGGCACGCTTCCGGTGAACCCCATCCTTAGCTGGCACTGTGCTTCCGGAACCTTTCCATCAACGCCGCCTGACCCTCCAGCAGCCGGAGGCACTAACAACAGAGCCACCCAACAACCACAACACTCGTGTGTCTAGGGGTTGTAACAAGGCTTACAACCCCCCCGAGCATCACAACCCACCGCCGTCACCCAGCGACGATGGCACAATAATCCATTACTTTAGTGTTGACCTTGGGTAAGCTGGGCGTGCTCTGCCCGCCCGCCTCCTGGCTTGGCTTGGTGTTGGGCTTGAGGCCAATCAACCTCTGGAGTGTTATTAAGGTCCTGACACAAGTTTACTGACCAGTCACTATCCTAAACATTGTCCTGGACTAAAGTAGAGTTGTTCCTTGTACGCCATACATTGACGTCTAAGTACCTCCTCATTGGCCGAGAGAGCTGTCATTGACGTCTAAGTACCTCCTCATTGGCTGATTTTGGGCTCAAGATTCGTTGTCGGCTTCTAGGCTATCTTGAGGTTATCTTCAGATGATTTCGGGGCTTTTAGTGTCCCCGCGGCCCGGTCCTCGACCAGGCCTCCACCCCCAGGAAGCAGCCCGTGACAGCTGACTAACACCCAGGTACCTAATTTACTGCTAGGTACCTGGGTGTTAGTAGTAGTATTATTAGCAAATAAGATAAGGAAATTACCAGCAAAAAGCACCAAGCCATTACGACTATACAGCGCTCGGAATATATAAGAACTGAGGATAGAACGGAGGAATGAAATGATGACCAACCACTTGGACGGTCGGGGATTGAACACCGACCTGCATGAAACGCAGGGAAAATTATTTCATTAAGCATCTTCTATTGTTTTAAGTTAGGAGGAAACGAAGAAGATGAATCTGGACGGTTAGAAATATTTTGAAATTATTCTTCATCAATGATTTCTTGGTGGAAAAAAAGCATATTCAGAGTGAGTCTTTTTTTGCGGGCAATTGTTTCGCTCTGGAACTGACTTTTTTATGTCGTTCTGTCATCATTTCTGAGTTGGCAGCCCTGATTTTTGAGTGGTGTTGGTAGCCCTGATTCTTGATTGGTGTTGGTAGCCCTGATTTTTGATTGGTGTTGGTAGCCCTGATTTTTGAGTGGTGTTGGTAGCCCTGATTTTTGAGTGGTGGTGGTAGCCCTGATTTCTTGAGTGGTGGTGGTAGCCCTGATTCTTAAGTAGTAGTGGTAGTCCTACTGAGGAGACTATCCAGTACAGGACGTGTTGAGACGGATACTATCCAATTTGTTGCTTAAATTGGTGGAAATAATTTAGTAGTAGTAGTCTTTTCCAAATTATTAATTAGTTTATGAAATCTCTCAAATAGGTGATTTAAAAAGATTTTTTCTGCCTTTAATAGCTAGCTCTAGTTAATTTGTTTATACATCTTGCTAATTATGTTACTTATTAACTTCCCTTGGTTCAATAGTCTTATTTAATAATGTCACTAGCGTCCCGTTTTCTTCATAATAATTAATTCTTTAACATAGGCTCGTCTATGTTTCTATATTTTCACTAACTCTTTCTTTATTTTCTCTGTTTTGTAACTATCAGCGTTCGTGTTTATGATTACGGCTCTTCTTGGTCACACTATTCCCAGAGAACTCAGTCAGGAAGGGGTGGAAGTGGGGGGGTCAGAGACACAGGGGTGAGGGGGGGTCCAGAGTGGGTGGGTGGGGGGGGGCAGTGTAGGGGTCAGGGAGTGGGCGGGGGTCACAGGTGTGTGGGTGTAGAGAGAGAGAGAGAGAGGGAGAGAGAGAGAGAGAGAGAGAGAGAGAGAGAGAGAGAGAGAGAGAGAGAGAGAGAGAGAGAGAGAGAGAGAGAGAGAGAGAGAGAGAGAGAGAGAGAGAGAGAGAGAGAGAGAGAGAGAGAGAGAGAGAGAGAGAGACAGAGACAGACAGACAGACAGAATACAGAGGCTGGGATAGGGATGGGATGGGATAGGGATGGGGGTAGAGGGTACAGGGACGTCTCCCTGAAGGACACCCCCCACACTCCAGAGAGTAATGTCTACCCTCACAGTTTTGTGTCAACTTTCTCCTCTTTTGTTACTCACATTTTTCAAAAATGTTTATTTCAAATTCTTGCCTTGGCTAATGGTCTCATTTCCGTCTTCCCGGACTTTTATTTCCGGGTTTCAAACCGCTTTTCCTCCGAGGTTTTAATAGGTTCAAACTGCACATTTTCAAAGTTTTCAGAGTAGGTTAGGTTAGGTTAGGTTTGTTCTTGAGTAGTTTCTAACACGTTTTCTCCTTCCTTGAACTAGTACAATAGTGCTTTTTCTAAAGCACTAAGACGGCTACTGAAGATGCTATAGATGTGTCTAGGGGGGAACCATTATCAGGATGGTTATCATTATACCATTATCACTGTGTTGTTTGGGTACAGAATAACCTAACTTTCAGGGTGAGCGATACATGAATCTTTACACTACTGGAAACTATGATCTTCCTAAACTAGTTAATCTCATCCCATCCTCCTCTTTAGATAGCGGGGCCTCGTAGCCTGGTAGCGGGGCCTCGTAGCCTGGTGGATAGCGCGCAGGACTCGTAATTCTGTGGCGCGGGTTCGATTCCCGCACGAGGCAGAAACAAATGGGCAAAGTTTCTTTCACCCTGAATGCCCCTGTTACCTAGCAGTAAATAGGTACCTGGGTGTTAGTCAGCTGTCATGGGCTGCTTCCTGGGGGTGGAGGCCTGGTCGAGGACCGGGCCGCGGGGACACTAAAAAGCCCCGAAATCATCTCAAGATAACCTCAAGAAGATAGTACTAATACTAATCACCTGGACCATCTTACAATATACTGACGCAATGGTACAATTATATAGTAGAATTAGGTACAATTCACTTGATATCAGACAAAATAAAGCTAAATTCCATACTGAAATATTTCTAGGCACAGTATAGCATATATGTACTATAGTATCGTATATATATATTTACTATATTAGGCCTGATATAGCGTGAATTAGGCCTAGGAGGTTTCAGTTAGTTTAGGTTCGGTTTCATTAGCATCATAAATACGAAACCTTTTCCACTTTGTCTAAATTCACCACAACCCAATTCCATTTTCTAATTGTTCATTATATCATTATATGTACGATGGCCAACATCGGTACTATAAGCACTATCTAAGCAGGAGGATGGGCGGGTTATTTTAATCTAACTTAGTCTAACTTAACCCAACTTGGCCTAACTTAGACTAACCTATTCTAAGCTACCATAACTTAACCTTACCTATTCCAAATTAGTCTAAATTTTACATAGCCTATTATAAACTAATTTAAGATAAAACTGTTTTGCAATCTCGATCATTAAGAGGTACAGCCAATTATTAGAGCGAGAACTGAGTTGTCTGTGACATAGAGATCCAGTTCTGTGTGACATAGAGATCCAGTTCTGCGTGACATAGAGATCCAGTTCTGTGTGACATAGAGATCCAGTTCTGCGTGACATAGAGATCCAGTTCTGTGTGACATAGAGATCCAGTTCTGTGTGACATAGAGATCCAGTTCTGCGTGACATAGAGATCCAGTTCTGCGTGACATAGAGATCCAGTTCTGTGTGACATAGAGATCCAGTTCTGTAACATCGTGAACCACAGAAGCACCAACTGATACAACTCTACCCAATGAGCACCGAAATCAACAACTACTCCATGCCCTCTAACTACCACAAACTACAACAATCATTAATAACAACAAAGTTTACAACCTACGACAATAACAACCCTTCCTAACAACACACTAACCCTTCCTAACAACACACTAACACTCCTACAACCACTGGAAGGTGATCCTTTAAGGCCTCTTATCCCTATTCTTCTCTATCCTTTACTCTTAATCCCCCTCCCTCCCCCTCTCTCTCTCTCTCTCATCCCTCTCTCTCCCCCTCCCATCCCCCCCTTTCCCACTTGACCCCTCCCACCCCACAACGACGTCGCTCGGAAACTAATTAACTGGTAAAGTTGCGCCATTAATCTTGACTTTGCTGCTTGGTAATGTTTCCAAACCGTCGTATTTGTTACAAGTTCGGCCCTGATTTTACAAGCCAAGTGTAGGCATTATCTTGAATGATCGACCGGATTATTATTGTATGTGGAGGGGCATGATATGGGGGCATGATGGCTGTGTTTTATCATGGGTCATTACCCCCTGACGTAGTGTTATGGAGCATAGCATGCCTATGCTGTATACAATGAATTCAAAGAATATTGTATATAGCATCTTGAGAAAGGGTGTGGCTTACATACGAAAATTTGGTTTTTAATACACTTACAAACACAAAGACTCGGCTACCATCATCTTTTGTTCGGTCGTGATGGTCGAGTGGTTAAGGTGTCTTGTACACCAGTTGCAAAATGCTCCTGGCAGTATGGGTTCGAGACACTTCTGGGGTGTGAGTTTTCAGTTTATTATATATATATATATATATATATATATATATATATATATATATATATATATATATATACATATATATATATATATATATATATATATATATATATATATATATATATATATATATATATATATATATATATACATATATATATAGGGGTTTTTCCTTCCCTTACATACATTTTTAATAATTAAGCCCTACGGTTAATTATTAAAAATGATAATTCAGAATTATAATCGAATATATTTATACTTTCTTTAAATACCCAAGATTAACTATTACAAAAAATTTATACTACAGAAATATTTAAAATTTTTCTCAACAACGCTCCAAGATTATTATTCTTGTCGAGAATAACTGCTGTTCTTGCTATTAAGAATAACTGGCACGGTAAAAAAGAATAATGGTAACATTATTATACGTAAGCATTTTACCACTGATATATAATTATTACAAATTATCATACAGTTAAGAGTGAGCATATTAATGGATAAGAAACTAGAGAATTTACATTTTCTAATGCCAATTATAGGCCACAAAAAAATCGTAATTATTATCATGAATTATTCCGTTAAGAATCAATGCCAAACTCATCACGAATCATCAGATAATCTGAAATAATATTTTTTCATCACAAATTATCAAATAATTTTAAATAAAACTTGCCATCACAAATAGTCTCATGATTTAAATAATTGTCATCTCAAATAATTCCTCATCAGACAGAGCAAATTATCATGGTTTGATAATTAGACTGAGAGACTAATCATTCTTCAACCAATCATCCTGAACACTGTCTCAGAACGTCTCAGATCCCTCACTAAATTCCCGAATAATTAACATGAATACTTCTGCATCATTTTCACAATTTTCAGGAAAAATAAATCTGATGAAATTTTCTTGATAATATGAAAAAAAATATAATAATTACCTGGAATCAACTTGATGTAAATTACTGTATAATGGAGTGTAAACCAAGATTAATTAAGCCTCAAGTATACGTGTAAACTCCGATGAAGGTGGACAGGAGGTCAAGGCTGAGCAAGGGGAGGTGAGGAAAGGGAAGAGGAGGGTAAGGTAAGGGTGGGTAAAAGGGAAGGTCAGAAGAAGGGAAAGGGAGGTTAAAGGATGACATAAATCGAGGGGAATGGATATAAATGGAGAAGAAAGAGAGGTCAAGAAAAGAAGTGTCTGCTAAGGAATGGGGGATAAAGGGAGGGGGGGGGGGTAGGCAAGGCCAAGAAAAGAAAGGGAAAGTTAAGGGGGTAGACAATATTGGGAAAGGAAGGGATTAAGGGTGAAGAAGGGGGGAGGGGAAAAAGAGGGGAAGATGGGCAATGGAAGGGAGATAAAGGGAGAGGAGATCTAGGGAAAAGAGGAGAGATTAAGGCAGGATATGATTGGTCAAGGGAGGTGAGGAGAGGTAAGGTGAAGAGAGCAGAGATTAAGGGAAGACACAACAGATTAAAACAGGACCAAAATAATGAAAAAAAATAATGATTTAGACACCAATGAAAAAATTTTGGTCGAGTGAACTTGGGGAAGTGGAGGGGAAAATAGTGACTAATAACCCCTCAGACAACGAGGGTCAACACCGCCACGGACACAGTATTGACCCGGGGGCCAAGATTCACGAAGCAGTTACGCAAGCACTTACGAACCTGTACATCTTACCTCAATCGTTGGCGGCTTTGTTTACAATTATTAAACAGTTAATGAGCTCCGAAGCACCAGGAGGCTGTTTATAACAACAACAACAGTTGATTGGCAAGTTTTCATGCTTGTAAACTATTTAATAAATGTAACCAAAGCCGTAAAAATTTGAGGGGAAAAATGTACACGTTAGTAAGTACTTGTGTAAATCGTGAATCTGGGCCCCGGGCTCCCTTACCAATAGTTAGAACTCACGAAGACATGGAATAGTCTCCGTTGCCTGGATGGTCCACAGTGATTAGTGCTTTTGGATAGTCTGTCTTAGTCTGGAACATCAGGGTAATGAGTGAAAGATCAGGGTCTTAGTCTGGAAGATCAGGGTCTTAGTCTGGAAGGTCAGGGTCTTAGTCTGGAAGGTCAGGGTAATGAGTGAAAGGTCGGGGTGAAGGGGAATGTCGGTGGAAAGCTTGAGGGTGAAACGAAGGGAGAGAAAGGGAGGGAGAGAAAGGGAGGGAGAGAAAGGGAAGGAGAGAAAGGGGGTGAGAGGAGGTGGAGAAGAGGCAATGTGCAGGAAGGAGAGTATAGTGAGGGAGAACAACCAAAGATGTAATGAAGACCCTAAACGTGCTTTTATCGGTCATATTCATGAGATTTAAATTGTGATAATTTCTCTCTCTCTCTCTCTCTCTCTCTCTCTCTCTCTCTCTCTCTCTCTCTCTCTCTCTCTCTCTCTCTCTCTCTCTCTCTCTCTCTCTCTCTCTCTCTCTCTCTCTCTCTCTCAATTAACACCAAAGCAAAATTACTCAAACAATAAAACACTCTTCCTCAAAAGATCAAAAAATATTGCCAAGCCCTATAAAACAATGCTAGCAAATAAATACCAATAAATAAATGAAATTCCAAGGAAAAAGTTATTTACAAAATATGCACAAGACATCAGACGGAAACCCAAATATATTTAGGAATGTAGGGACAAAAATCTCCATGAAAGAGAATCACGCCAAAAACACGGAAGAAAACAGAGGAGAATTCTCCAAGGCCTTTCAGGAAGGAAGTAAAACATGATACAATGTTGACTTTATTGGCCAGTGACTGGACGTGGGGATTTGTTGAGAATACTAAAAGGACTTTATTTCTTAAAACAGCTGCAACATTCTTTAAAACAGCTGCGACGGTCTCAAAAACAGCTGCGACGGTCTCAAAAACAGCTGCAACGTTCATAAAACAGCTGCAACGTTCATAAAACAGCTGCAACGTTCATAAAAACAGCTGCAACGTTCATAAAACAGCTGCAACGTTCATAAAAACAGCTGCAACGTTCATAAAAACAGCTGCAACGTTCATAAAACAGCTGCAACGTTCATAAAACAGCTGCAACGTTCATAAAACAGCTGCAACGTTCATAAAAACAGCTGCAACGTTCATAAAACAGCTGCAACGTTCATAAAACAGCTGCAACGTTCATAAAACAGCTGCAACGTTCATAAAAACAGCTGCAACGTTCATAAAAACAGCTGCAACGTTCATAAAAACAGCTGCAACGTTCATAAAACAGCTGCAACGTTCATAAAACAGCTGCAACGTTCATAAAACAGCTGCAACGTTCATAAAAACAGCTGCAACGTTCATAAAACAGCTGCAACGTTCATAAAACAGCTGCAACGTTCATAAAAACAGCTGCAACGTTCATAAAACAGCTGCAACGTTCATAAAACAGCTGCAACGTTCATAAAAACAGCTGCAACGTTCATAAAAACAGCTGCAACGTTCATAAAACAGCTGCAACGTTCATAAAAACAGCTGCAACGTTCATAAAACAGCTGCAACGTTCATAAAACAGCTGCAACGTTCATAAAAACAGCTGCAACGTTCATAAAACAGCTGCAACGTTCATAAAACAGCTGCAACGTTCATAAAAACAGCTGCAACGTTCATAAAAACAGCTGCAACGTTCATAAAACAGCTGCAACGTTCATAAAAACAGCTGCAACGTTCATAAAACAGCTGCAACGTTCATAAAACAGCTGCAACGTTCATAAAAACAGCTGCAACGTTCATAAAACAGCTGCAACGTTCATAAAACAGCTGCAACGTTCATAAAAACAGCTGCAACGTTCATAAAACAGCTGCAACGTTCATAAAACAGCTGCAACGTTCATAAAAACAAAAAAACTATCAAATAAACCTTCTTAAGTTGGCATGTAAATGACCTTAAATAAGAGGATAATTAACTCTAGAACGTATTAAAGCGTTTATAGAGGCTAAATATAAATACGGGCTCACCATAGCCCGTGCTACTTGGAACTTCTTGTTCCAAGTAGCGAATCTTAAACAGCAACAACAACAACAGCTAAATATATTATAAACACAGCTGACCTACGAGTCAGTACCCGCCAAACACACACCGAAATTATGACGTTGGTACAACGTTCCGACTAGTTTAAACACCTCCTAACCAGTTATAACAACCAATATAGCAAGTTGTAACAACGTTCTAATACGTCATAAACACGTTAAGTCAAGATGTAACAACATTATTACAAGTTGTAACATGTGGAAAATAGAGACAGTTTTGGTTTGTGTTTCCAGGGTATTCAACCATTCTTAAGAAAAGTAGCAAATGACCGAGATGTTGTATTCATCGCACTGTTGCCCCGTAGATCAACAACACCTTTGTACGAGACAGGATGAACAACCCAGCGGGTTTTCTTCCTATTGGGGAGTGTTGTACATTCTGCTATGGCGGTATGTTCACTCACAAGATGAGTGGCGCTGCCCAATAAACTCGCCCCTCGGGGCAAAATTTAAATTTACCTTTGTATGAGAAAATAAAAAAATGGGAGCCTTCAAATTGTTGCCCTATTAAGATTGACGTCTGTGACAAGTAATAATAATAACTTATTTATTTAGGAAAAGTACATATATATTTGCAGAGTTACAGTACGAACATTCTGTTTGATTTAAAGATAGAGGTAGTACATACAATACCTAAAGCCACTAGTGTGTTGTATGAAGATATCTTAATTGGTAAACACCTGTTTCCTTAATGACGTCACGTATCTTATTCTCTATTGGGTCGTTTTGATCTTGCTTGAGGATGGAGGCTTTGTAACAAGGTAACTGCTCTCTTGTTACAGCTTGCCGTTGGTGGACATGTGTGACATACCTGGTTGATACCTGGTTGATACCTGGTTGATGGGGTTCTGGGAGTTGTTCTACTCCCCAAGCCCGGCCCGAGGCCAGGCTCGACTTGTGAGAGTTTGGTCCACCCATTGACTACATAAGTAGTCAATTGGGCTCATATGTGGTCCAGTTCTCTAGTTGTGTTACTAGTACAGTGACAGAGTACTTGAGAGTATGCTTGTGAAGCTGTGGTGTGAATGCCGCTGTTTATATGTGATGAGTCAAATCCACAAGGGCCGTGACGAGGATTCGAACCTACGTCCGAGAGCCATCCCAGACGCTGCCTTAATCGACTGCGCTACGATATGGTAGCTTCAGCATATATGTGAAGTATATCTTGAGTGACAGATGTAAGATCGAAGGCCTTACCAGGAGTGTTCTTCCATTGTAAGTGTAAGACTAGTTCCTGCAAGACTAGGATTTACCAGGGTTGCACTTACTAGCCCTGGTAAGTGCAGGACATAAGTGCTTCCTGCTTGAGTGCAGAGCTAGTCTGCTTGAGTGCAAGACTAGCTCCTGTTCGACAGAAGCACAAGATTAAGGTTCCTGCTTGAGTAAGTCATGACACGCGATTGAAAGTGCAAAAATATGATAGATGTACTAAGTTTATGTAGCGAATGTTGCTGTGTGTTCATGTTCACTATACGACTGAGACACAAGGTCAAGGCACATTGCTGGCATTGCCAAACCTTCGAGTATTTGTTTCATGTGATGTGATAACACTTTGAGATGTGTTCCGGCCCGACTGACCTGTGCTTTGGTGCTTGGCCTAACCAATCCCTTCCTGGAGGGTAGTTAACACCACCACAATACCTCACTGACTAACCAGAAATTCTACTTTAACGCTGTGGCTATGACTAAAAACAAAAAACTTAGTATATATATATATTTTCACTCGGTGTATATTCCATTTCGTGTGATCTGGGATGTCCAATATATGCCTGGCCTCAGGCTCGCTTGGTAATGAAGCGTTCTGCTCCATTTCCCGGCTCGGGTCATTATTTGAACAGCCTGTTTGTCCACCTAGGAACTATATTACAGTTCCTGGAAGGAACAGTTAACGAGGTATTTATATCCCTTTCCACCTGCCGTACACCTGTACCCGGACGTTAGGAAAAACCTTCGTGTGAATCACCTCCGGCCATGTCCGATCGATGTGCCCAAAAGCTTACGCTGTTTGGCACTGCGACGGCTTTGTTTTCTCAGCGAAGGGGGTTCGTTGATGGAGCCTAGTGGCTGGACACCGGCCCCCTTCTCTCGGAAATGTCATGCACATTGAATATATATTTCGTCGAGACGTAAGGTGGAATGACGGTCTTCCCATCACAGTCGGTGAATCAAAATAATGGCCAGGATTCCTCTGTTGACGTCGTTAGCCCTCATATTATGGCCTGAGGCAACGGGAGTCGAACCCCCACCACAGAAGGGGGCAGTTGTTGGTGTGAGAGGCATGTGGCACGCGATCCCCTCGCTCCTGTACCACGACGACCTGCGCCACGACCCCAACACGACGACCCCTGCACCACGACCCCCAGGACCACGACGACCCCCAGCACCACGACCCTCAGGACCACGACGACCCCCAGTACGACGACCCCCAGCACCACGACGACCCCCAGTACCACGACCCCCAGGACCACGACGACCCCCAGTACCACGACCCCCAGTACCACGACCCCAGCACCACGACGACCCCCCAGTACCACGACCCTCAGGACCACGACGACCCCCAGCACCACGATGACCCCCAGTACCACGACGACCCCCAGGACCACGACGACCCCCAGCAACACGACCCCCAGCACCACGACGACCCCACGCACCAATAGGGGGGGGGGCGGGAACCTACGAAGTGTTGCAGAGAGTAAGGTGTTGTTGTGTTAACGAGAACCTCTGGTACACTACCGCATTCAAAGCTCTATTTCCCTTGTTCATTAAACCCTCTCGCCGACCTTATCACAAAGATGATATGGTACTCGCGCACGTTCGTGCACACACATACACGCACGCACACACTTACAATCCCCCCCCCCCCGCACGCACACACACACACACACACACACACACACACACACACACACACACACACACACACACACACACACACACACACACACACACACACACACACACACACACACACACACACACACACACACACACACACACACACACACACACACACACACACACACACACACACACACACACACACACACACACACACACACACACACACACACACACACACACACACACACACACACACACACACACACACACACACACACACACACACACACACACACACACACACACACACACACACACACACACACACACACACACACACACACACACACACACACACACACACACACACACACACACACACACACACACACACACACACACACACACACACACACACACACACACACACACACACACACACACACACACACACACACACACACACACACACACACACACACACACACACACACACACACACACACACACACACACACACACACACACACACACACACACACACACACACACACACACACACACACACACACACACACACACACACACACACACACACACACACACACACACACACACACACACACACACACACACACACACACACACACACACACACACACACACACACACACACACACACACACACACACACACACACACACACACACACACACACACACACACACACACACACACACACACACACACACACACACACACACACACACACACACACACACACACACACACACACACACACACACACACACACACGCCCGGTGCTCCTCTCACAGCACCAGGAGTGTCTGGTCGTAACAGCATCACTACACACTT
The DNA here is from genome assembly GCF_040958095.1 of Procambarus clarkii. Lineage (NCBI taxonomy): Eukaryota > Metazoa > Arthropoda > Malacostraca > Decapoda > Cambaridae > Procambarus > Procambarus clarkii. Next base: position 14,901,600 of record NC_091212.1, on the reverse strand, counting down.
CCCTGGACACCCCCCCGCCCCCCCCCCCCCGCCCCCCCCTTGCTCTTGTGAAACTCCTCTTTTTCTCTTGCTTTCTGATATCAGGTTAAAGGTGCAGGTGTGTCTGCGTGTGTGCGTGCGTGCGTGCGTACATAGTCAGCTGACTGGGGTCCCGGTGAATGTCGCCTGCCCCCCCCCCCCCCCGGTGATCAGCTGACTGGGGTCTGGGTATTTGTTATTGTTGACTACAGGGGTACCCAGCGATGCCCGGGACAGTCTCTCCCCCTTACCCCACTATCTCCCCCTCCCTCTCCTTTCCTCTTTCTTCCCATCCTCTACCCCTCTCTTGCTATTCCAGTCCGCCTGATCTTCCTTCATATAAAATCATCATTATCCTTCTGTTGTCCTTCTCTACTTCGTTCCCTCTCTCTCTCCCTCCCTCTGTTCCATCTCTCTCCCTCCCTCTGTTCCATCTCTCTCCCTCCCTCTGTTCCATCTCTCTCCCTCCCTCTGTTCCATCTCTCTCCCTCCCTCTGTTCCATCTCTCTCCCTCCCTCTGTTCCATCTCTCTCCCTCCCTCTGTTCCATCTCTCTCCCTCCCTCTGTTCCATCTCTCTCCCTCCCTCTGTTCCATCTCTCTCCCACCCTCTGTTCCATCTCTCTCCCTCCCTCTGTTCCATCTCTCTCCCTCCCTCTGTTCCATCTCTCTCCCTCCCTCTGTTCCATCTCTCTCCCTCCCTCTGTTCCATCTCTCTCCCTCCCTCTGTTCCATCTCTCTCCCTCATCATCTTACATCTTCACTACATACTTATCTTCATTGTTTTATGCTATATTTCCCCCCACCTCTCACTGTAACCATCTTCCCTACTCACTATTTTCATCGTACGTCAGGCTGCGAGCAGCCGCGTCTAACAGCCTGGTTGATCAGTCCAGCAACCAGGAGGCCTGGTCGACGACCGGGCCGCGGGGACACTAAGCCCCGGAAGCACCTCAAGGTAACCTCAAGGTAAGGTATCACTGTAATCGGAATGAAATACAGTAGTTTATCGTTTTTCGCTAATTTTTTTTTTTTTATTAATACATGAGGTACATCTGCATTAGTGCAGCTACCCTAGACTATATGAAGTGGAGTACAGTGTGTCAAAAAAGCTAACTACGTGATGCTAAAAAATCCCCATCACACAGGATGGTTAGTCATACAGAGGCAGGGAAAAAACAGGGAAAAAGGAGGAATCCCCACCTCCATTTAAAAACTTTAACCCAAATATCACAGTAACAAGGTTATCGCGAATAACCGAACTCAATTACGGGCTCACCATAGCCCGTGCTACATGGACATTTCGTTATGAGTAGTTAAATCTAAAACAACAACAACAGCTTCTACTGTAGGCCTGTAGACCTATTGATTTATTTCCAACGGAGGTATCTCTAATATTATCCACGATAGGCAAAATTGCTGGGGAGAAATGGGTGAAGATAATAGCAAGTACTGTACACTGAAGGATGAATCACCAGCTAATATTATGTATTAACAATAATACCTGGATATACCCGGGTCCCTTTTAGCCCTTTCCCCTCTCTCACTCCCCTCTCTCACTCCCCTCACTCTCTTTCCCCCTCTATCCGCGTCTCCTTCCCTCTCTCTCTCCCTTCCCCTACTCTCTCTCTCTCTCTCTCTCTCTCTCTCTCTCTGAAAATTATATAACGAAGAACTGAAATAGCTAAACAAGTCTACAGACAACATAACCAATATTTTAGACGTCATGAAAATAGCACTTCAGATGGCGATACTTCATAAACTGCGCCACTGGAGTTACGTACCATATTCATTCCAAGTTTCATACCATCCCTCTCCCCAAAGACACACTATAACTTCCCCCCCTCACCACATACCTCTTCCCCCCCTACCCCCTCTCCCCACATACAAGCTTCCCCTCAAAATGGGGAAAGGAGGGGAACATCCCATTCCCATCCCTCTACACACGCCACAAACCCCTTTCACTCACACACACACACACACACACACACACACACACACACACACACACACACACACGCACACACACACACACACACACACACACACACACACACACACACACACGCGCGCGTGAATCGTGTTTGATTCCACCTTCATCAAGTATTCACGGCAGCCGTCCCTGGAATGTCAAATGTATTGGAACTATGCCCCTGGAGGCTCCCCCAAAACATACACCGACTCGCATAGCTATACAACCAACGCTCAAAACAGATTTATACAATTAATTGCAGTTGTGGCTGGAGTGAACAGGTGCAAAGCCGTAAAAAAAAAAAAATACAGCTAACAACTGAAGCGATGAGAAATTGGTCCAGTTGAGAAATTCCCACAAAATATTGTGGGGAAACATATTTACAAAAATATGAGAACGATAGACTTGTACAGGTTAAATGCACATTATGAGTAGTGAGAGAATGTGATTAAAATTATGAGTTTACATTAACTTACAGAGTGTATAAATTATGAGGGATATGAAAGGTCTTGTGGAGAAGTGGTTAGCCAATCATTATCCTAAATGTCCCGGGTTTACAATCCGTCCTCATCAACAAAGGCCAAATGCTCTTTAATCGAACTGGAAAACTCTGTTTATGGGTGAAAACCCGATTAAACGTGTTAACGTTAGAACATTTTTCGAACAGTTCTTAGCTGACAATCTCTGCTCGAACCTCAACGATCAAGTACCATTAGCTAAATAGATTAGTGCCAGAGCTTAGAGTTTATTATTAACTTAAGTATGAGAAGAACCCCATTTTAAATACAATGTTAAGGCTGATTAATGAATGTAGGGGTAAGTACCACCGCTCCTCTAACGAGCCTTACCTGTCGGGTTGAAGTACTAGAAACACAAATAATCGCGAACAGAACTTAGACTCCTAATGAACAAATCCACAAGGGCCGTGACGAGGATTCGAACCTACGCCTGAGAGCATCCCAAACCTAACATAACTTACACCTAACTATACACTAAATTTTATTGTGTAATAATATAAATTAGTATATGAGAACAAATCTATTTTTATTGCACTTATGTTAAGATTGACTCTTATGTCTTATGACTCTTATGTCTCTTATGTCTCTCTTAGGAGCCTGACCTGAGGGGGGGGGGTTGAGGGTTTTATTCCCGAGGCAGGACGAAGACGTTTGGGCACGTTTCCTTTCACCTGATGCCTCTTTTTAAATTAACAGTAATTAGGTACATGGGAGCTAGATAATTGTTGTGGGTTGCATTTTACGCAGTGTCAGTAGTTGGCCCAGGAATATCTCGTTAAACTGACCAGACCACACACTATAAATTGAAGGGACGACGACGTTTCGGTCCGTCCTGGACCATTCTCAAGTCGATTTCTAGTGTGTGGTCTGGTCAACATACTTCAGCCACGTTATTGTGACTCATCGCCTGCATCTCGTTAAACCTTGTCCCTGTCAATGGACAGTCCAAATATGCAAATACTATTGTAAGATTATGAAAAAAGTTGTTGTGATAACTCATTTATTTGATACTAATAAGAAATTATTATGATGGAGCCGAAAGAAAGATGGACGGGATGATGACTTTTGTGGAACGTTGTTACACGAGAGATTTTTTGGTTTTGTTCTAGGGCAGAGTTTCTTTCACCCTATGCCCCTGTTACCTAGCAGTAAAATAGGTACCTGGGTGTTAGTCAGCTGTCACGGGCTGCTTCCTGGGGGTGGAGGCCTGGTCGAGGACCGGGCCGCGGGGACACTAAAAGCCCCGAAATCATCTCAAGATAACTTCAAGATAGGGAAGTGCGTGTGTATGATTGGCTTGTCTCTATATCTGTGTCTCTACCTTCTGGCGCTGAGCACACATCTGGAAATTCGTTCAACTCATAGTCACACACACGCACAAATGCACACACATACGCGCACAGGCATGTGTGCACTATTTGATTAACAGTTGAGAGGCGGGACCAAAGATCCAGAGCTCAACTCCCACAAGCACAACTAGATAAGTACACATATACGCTGCTACACTGACCAAGGCAGAGGAATACGCCGGACACTCCCTCACCACACACACTAATCTAACTTGTGACATTAATTTGTTGTCATTCAAACCACTTCGAGTGACTTAGCTCACAGGGGAAAAAATATCAAAAAGTTGAAATCCGAACCGAGCACCATTTCCAACACTGATATTTGTCTACGGCGGTAAACAGCGATGAAATATATCTAGCAAATAGCACTCTAGCAAATATATATATATAAATCTAGACTACACATAACTTTTAATCTTCTGGCATGAGTATAAAAATGCCTGTGGAGGGGGAAGGAAGGAGAGGAAACTATCAGGGGGAAGTGCCAAGCCACTACGACTATATAGCACTTGTAAGGGGTCAGGATAAGAATTTGGGATGGGACGAAGGGAAAGGAATGGTGCCCCCAACCACTTGTGGACGGTCGGGGATTGAACGCCGACCTGCATGAAGCGAGACCGTCCATCTGTGGAGGTGAAATGAACACGTGACACGAGAGTTTTAAGTCACTCTCCGGTGACTGATGGGATGCAAAAAATAATAGACCAATGGTTGAACAGCCATTAGACTATACAAGGAAAATTATCCCCACTATTTGTAAAAACAACAACACCCAGGTACCTATTTTACTGCTAGGTAACAGGGGCATAGGGTGAAAGAAACTCTGCCCATTGTTTCTCGCCGGCGCCCGGGATCGAACCCGGGACCACAGGATCACAAGTCCAGTGTGCTGTCCGCTCGGCCGACCGGCTCCTCCCCTCCTCCCCTGCCTACTTGATTATTTTGAAGTAGGATTCATGTCCACGGGAGTTACACTTCAGTAAGTGTCGTCAAGTCATCCCCTCAACACCAACTCGCTTGCGTCACCTTCTGCGTCACCTCCTGTGTCACCTGCGTCACCTTCTGCGTCACCTCCTGTGTCACCTGCGTCATCTTCTGCGTCACCTCCAGTGTCACCTGCGTCACCTCCTGTGTCACCTGCGTCATCTTCTGCGTCACCTCCTGTGTCACCTGCGTCATCTTCTGCGTCACCTCCTGTGTCACCTGCGTCATCTCCTGCGTCCCCTCCTGCTGACATTGCGTTTTCTTTTCACATAATAGAATTCATGTAAATTATGTTGTGAAAATAATAGAGTTAAATTCGTGGAATTTGGAATCTCTATTACGAAGATCAGAAAATTGTTGAGTCAATTAAGTTGAGCAAAATTAACCGAGTCAATCGAATTTGCATGTGCAGACTCCTCGGGTTCAAGCACTGACTCCTCGGGTTCAAGCACTGACTCCTCGGGTTCAAGCACTGACTCCTCGGGTTCAAGCACTGAGCTCATCATGGTTCAGGCGGCTGTGTGTGTGTCTGTATCTAGCATGTGTCGAGTCCGGAGCCATCAACATAAGTATTATCCCATGGATCTACCATGTTGTTGTGACTGCAATGTGCAAGACTTTAAATGAAATGAGAGGATTTTTTTACGAGGTGTTTAGTTGTAAAAATAACAATTCGAGTACACGGTCAAAATCTGGTTAAAAAAATTAAATAATTTTAGATATAAAAACTGAATTTTTAAACAGAGGTTTGAGAATTGGGTTAAACACAGTGGTCTATTTCAAGCAATGTTTGGCTGCCTGGTGCAGAAAGCAAGGGTGAATATAAATAGGATCTCCGTGACAGGTAGCCATTATACTTACGGTGTTATGGATCGTTAGTAACCCATTCTCTCTCTCTGGGACTTGACCGTGCCTCTATCCCTTCCCATACGACCTCTTTTCCATCCTCCCCTTTCTGATGTTGGAACACCGTCCTATCCTATCCCATCCTGGGCAGTCTCTCTCTTACGATAGACCGAGACATAGTAACCGTTCCGAGAGCTCTGCTAATGACGGAAAGGTTTACCGATCCTGAGTGGTTGTAAACCTGCGAGAAATGCCAGAGCTGCGAGAAATTACCCCGGGAACGCCCATGGAAGAGGAGGCGGAGGATTCAGGCAGCATTATCCACCAGGGAGAAGGATCTATGGTGGATTAAAGTGAAGGCCAAGAACTGGGCGAATTTTATGTGTTAATGATTGTAATCTGATTGGAGACAACAATGCGGCAAAAAGATTGTTAGACGCGCGTGTTTAACAGCGGGGTAATTTTAGACGCCAAACCAGATTGTCAGGCAATTTTGTGTGTTTTACGAGGGGGGTGTAGCGAGGAAGCGAAGCCCACTCTGACACGCACCACACTTCTGCTTCATATTTGACTGTTACTGATTCGTTACCTGGAACAAAAAGTTCCAAGTAGCACGGGCTATGGTGAGCCCGCAGTGGATCTACTACTATTACTGAGCTTACTATTGAATGGTAAGTAAATAATACCTCCCTGTTAAGGGTATTTTATTTTTGTACAAGAATTTATAAAAATCCAAATATAAATTATTTGTTGTACTTTAAAACATTAAATATTTCAATATATTTGCCTTTCCATTTGGAGACTTTTGGCGCCGTGGAGATGGGGGGGGGGGGGGGGCCTGCTGCATGGGTAACAGCAAGTAACTACATCACATTTTGACGACTTCAATGCTCAGCCGTAAGTCCCAGGTTCGAATCCCAGCCTAAGTAGAAACAAATTGACTGTGTTTCTTTTCACATCAGACTTTTTTGTTCAGCTGATTCGTCTGATTATCCAGCAGAAATTTAGGACCTGGGAGTAAAACTGATTGGCGGATCGTGTTCAAGGGGAGAAAGCTAGTCAGACAGAAAATTTTCTGTCTTACCTTCCGTCTTAATCTTCTGTCTGTCGTTAAGACAGGAAATTTTCTATCTTACCAAAATTACATTTTCAGAAAAAAAAAACAGGAACAGTTTTCCCTAGAAAACTAGGTAAAACACTGGCTTACCTTGAGCTACGGGAAGGGAAAGCTCTCAGCCAGCTAACAGGGGGTGGTCTACTTCTACTAACAGGCGCATCTACTCCTGTATATCTACCTGTACCTACAAGGAAATAATTGTTAAGCAGATTACCAGGATTGGGAAGGATGTACTGTGGCGCGTGAGTAGCGGATTTGGGTACCTAGCTTTAGGTAGAGCTTAGCAAATCCCGCAGAGACTGGGATTAACCTGGATTACGAGTCGCGGGATCTTGAAGTGACAGCAGAGATGCGCAAGGGTAACCACAACAACGTGATGAATCTAAGAGAAAATCCCGAAGCCGAAGAATGAGACCGAAGTCCTGAGTCTCCCTGACCGCTGCGATGTTTAGGAGGGTTCAAGAGATGTTTCGGAGGGTTCAAAAGATGTTTCGGAGGGTTCAAGAGATGTTTCGGAGGGTTCAAGAGATGTTTAGGAGGGTTCAAGAGATGTTTAGGAGGGTTCAAGAGATGTTTAGGAGGGTTCAAGAGATGTTTAGGAGGGTTCAAGAGACGTTTAGGAGGGTTCAAGAGACGTTTAGGAGGGTTCAAAAGACGTTTAGGAGGGTTCGAGAGATGTTTAGGAGGGTTCAAGAGACGTTTAGGAGGGTTCAAGAGACGTTTAGGAGGGTTCAAAAGACGTTTAGGAGGGTTCGAGAGATGTTTAGGAGGGTTCAAGAGATGTTTAGGAGGGTTCAAGAGATGTTTAGGAGGGTTCAAGAGATGTTTAGGAGGGTTCAAGAGATGTTTAGGAGGGTTCAAGAGATGTTTAGGAGGGTTCAAGAGATGTTTAGGAGGGTTCAAGAGATGTTTAGGAGGGTTCCCGAGATGTTTAGTCAGGTGTCAGGATGTTGATAGCGAGTCGCGGCGGCGGCATCCCAGTAATGTTTGTGATATGGATGTTTAGTGATGTTTGTTGCAGGCGTCCCTAACCATGAGCAATGTTAGGCAGTGTTTACAGTACATATGTTGTGTTATATTAAACATTAATTAATGTTTGTTGTTGTTTTTCTGGTGAGTAAAACGAGACTTTTTGTGGCCATTAGAATGCAATTATTTTCTAGAGGGAGAGAGACAGAGACAGAGAGAGGGAGAGGGAGAGAGAGGAAGAGAGAGAGAGAGAGAGAGAGAGAGAGAGAGAGAGAGAGAGAGAGAGAGAGAGAGAGAGAGAGAGAGAGAGAGAGAGAGAGAGAGAGAGAGAGAGAGAGAGAGAGAGAGAGAGGAAGAGAGAGAGGGAGTGAAAGAAAGAGAGAGAGAGAGAGAGAGAGAGAGAGAGAGAGAGAGAGAGAGAGAGAGAGAGAGAGAGAGAGAGAGAGAGAGAGAGAGAGAGAGGAAGAGAGAGAGGGAGAGAAAGAAAGAGAGAGAGGGAGAGAGAGAGAGGAAGAGAGAGGAAGAGAGAGAGGGAGAGAAAGAAAGAGAGAGAGGGAGAGGAAGAGAGAGAGAGAGAGAGAGAGAGAGAGACAGAGACAGAGACAGAGAGAGAGAGAAAGAGAGAGAGAGAGAGAGAGAGAGAGAGAGAGAGAGAGAGAGAGAGAGAGAGAGAGAGAGAGAGAGAGAGAGAGAGAGAGAGAGAGAGAGAGGGGAAGGGGTGAGGGGGGGGGGTACTTCAACACAAACCATTACTTGGCCAAGCCCACACTAATCCAAAGACCATTAATTCTCCCCAGTGGAGTAGTGACATCTCCAGCCTCCGTCTCTCCTGTACCCCCCCCCTCTCTCCAGCTACCACTGGAGTGGACAAACAAATGGTTGCTAGAGTTAAATACTAATAAGTGTAAGGCAATGAACATGGGGAAGGGAGCAGTAAGGCCAGAAGGTGTCTACACCATTAATGGAAAGCAATTGCAGGAGTCTGAGAGAGAAAAATACATTTGGGAGTGGATTTAATACCATCACTAACACCAGAGGCACACACATACATAGGCTAACATCAGCAGCGTATGAGACACTGGCAAACATTAAAACGTCGTTTAGTAACCTAAATCAGTACGCGTTCCAGGCGATCTGTACAGCTTTTCTAACACCAATACTGGAATTTGAAATTCCAAAAAAATGAAATTGAAAAAGTGCAGTGGTTGCAACTAGCTTAGTGCCAGGAGATATGATAACGGCGTACAAGATACTGAGGGGGGAGGGGGGGGAATAGACCAGGTGAACAAGGACAGCCTCTTAAAGTGTCCGTAAGGGGGTACATGCCTCCCCCCCCCCAAGCCGCAAGGGGGGTACATGTCCCCCCCAAAAAAAATTGATTGAAACAGGACACTAGTGGAAGCTGGACTCGCAAATTAATGAAAGAAATGTAAGGAAATACTGGTGGCCCCTTGAGAGTTGTTCACTTGTTTCCCTTTGTTAATGTTGGTAGTGGTGTT
>NC_091212.1:14829512-14891830 GCF_040958095.1 Procambarus clarkii | reverse complement strand
CTCTCTCTCTCTCTCTCTCTCTCTCTCTCTCTCTCTCTCTCTCTCTCTCTCTCTCTCTCTCTTCTCTCTCTCTCTCTCTCTCTCTCTCTCTCTCTCTCTCTCTCTCTCTCTCTCTCTCTCTCTCTCTCTCTCTCTCTCTCTCTCTCTCTCTCTCTCTCTCTCTCTCTCTCTCTCTCTCTCTCTCTCTCTCTCTCTCTCTCTCTCTCTCTCTCTCTCTCTCTCTCTCTCTCTCTCTCTTTCTCTCTCTCTCTCTCTCTCTCTCTCTCTCTTTCTCTCTCTCTCTCTCTCTCTCTCTCTCTCTCTCTCTCTCTCTCTCTCTCTCTCTCTCTCTCTCTCTCTCTCTCTCTCTCTCTCTCTCTCTCTCTCTCTCTCTGTGTCTCTGTGAATATCCCTTCTCTTCCCTCTCTGTCTCCTGGTCAATGAAATACAATACAAGTTATCAGGGAAAAGCGTCAAGCCATTACGACTATATAGCACTTGAAAGGAGTTAGAATAAGGATTTGGGATGGGGCGGGGATAAGGAATGATGCCCCAATCACTTGGACGGTCGGGGATTGAACGCCGACCTGCATGAAGCGAGACCGTGGTTGGGCCTGGTCAGTGAAAGGACGGGCTTACAATTAGATATTTAACTTTGAAGCTACTTATTAAATTTGCCTCAAAGATCTCTCTTGAAGCCTGTGGGACTCTTTGACCACTTACATATCAAGAACAGGAGAGGTCAGAGATTATGAGACTCCTCCTGTGACATCTCGCTTCCCTCTGGTGTCTCTCACTGTGTCATCTCGCTCCTCTGGTATCTCTCACTATGCCTCGCTCTCAATGTCTCTTAGATGTCATTATACGTTAGAGAACCTTACTATGACTCTTGTCCGTTTCTCCTGTTGCTGCACTAGTCTCTTACTCCAGTGCACTAAAATGATTTCTGGCACTCCCCAAAAAATATTCTTTCTGGCCAACGTTCACTGTCTCGTCTGAGTTAAACTGGCTGGTTTAAGAATTCCTTCAGGGTTTATGAAGCAAGATTTTCCATCCGTGAAACCATGTTGATGGTGAGCTGTAAAGTTAGTTCATTAGAAGTGTTCTACTAGCCTGACTCTCATGATCCTCTTTATTCCCGAGTGTGGGCATGAAAGCTAACTGATCTGTGGTGTTCTGTCTCGTTTCTGTCTATCTGTAACTCCGGCTACATTTGCTGTCTTCAAACTTTTTGGTAGTTGTCCAAGCTCCAGTTCTTTCTTGTAGTATATTCCAACTAATCCTCCATATAGGATAGAACATATAGGTAGAATGGGTGGGTTGAATGTATAAAAAATGGACTGATGTACCCAAATAGAGTTCACGTATTGGAATGCAAAAAAGTAGAGCAGGGAGGTGGGGTTAGGGGAGGGTTGGGGTGAGAGATAGAGCTAGGGTGAGAGACAGAGCTGGTGTGAAATACAGAGCTGAGAACTAGGGCCCCCTTAGCCTTGTGTGCATGTGTGTGTGTATGTGTGTAATTACCTACCTTACAATGCCTACCTATCAGTGTCCACGGGGAGGGAGATCTAGCTCCTGTGCCCTGCCTCCTAGCTATTAGCAGCTGAAGACGTTATGCCTCTAGGAGTTACAGCTTACCCGTCCATCAGGAAGGAGTCACAGCATTCTCTCCCCAGTGTGTTCTCACATAGAATTATACGAACAAATTCCATAAATGCCGTGATGAGGGTTCGAACCTACGTCCGGGATAGTTCCAGATGCGCCTTAGTCGACTGCGTCAACTATACCTATAACTATACCTAAAAAACTATACCTTCAAGGACTGCTTTATCTTGTTGTAGTTTTAATGTCTTTCATTTGCGTAGGTAATTGAAAAATTAACATTCCAAAGTTAATTTTCCACCTATAATGAACCTGCTACATTTAAAAAAAAGAGTCAAAGTTAACATCCGCGGGGTACATGAATAGTATGAATATATATCAATCTACATTATAGGAGCAAAAGTCTGTTTGTCTCTGTGTTCGCAGTTGGAGGTCACACGGTTGGAGCCAGCCTCACCCAAATTGGCAGAGGGAATGGTCTGGGGTACGGGATGAACATAGGCTAGTCAGGGGTCGCCAGAATTCAGAAGATAACAGCAGGCCTGGGTCATATTCAACCCCCCCTCGCCCCCTGAACCACGATTTTAAGCCCTGCCTACTGCTACACAGCTAAATATTTATAAAATAAACTTTTCAAACAAATGTTTTAGACCAATATGCATCATTATTCAATGATTTTGATACAATTAACAGAAATTTCCTGTTGTTCATAATTTGCCCGTACTGGCATAAAACTCTTCCGTATCTGGGCCGTGGGGATAACTTTCCATCCATATATCTGTCTCCGCGTTGGGGTATATAAAAGGCTTTATATACTCCTATAAACCCTTTCGGGCTCACCATAGCCCGTGCTACATGGACACTTCTTTCTGAGTAGCTAAATCTTAAACAACAACAACAACCCCTTTATATAGACAGATTAAGATTAAGACACAGACTCAGACAGACGCAGGAAGTGAGAGATAGAAAGAGATGGACAAGACAAAGAGAGGCAGAGACAGAGAGAGACAGAGACAAGCACAGAGAAAGAGACGGGTGGAGACCCACAGACAGTAGAGAAAAAATGGTTGGACGGATAGATGGATGGATAAATAGGTGGATAGATGGATAGACAGATAAATGAGTAGACTGAAGGATAGATAAATGGATAGATATATGGACAGACAGACCCGGGCATCGCCGGACCCCCCTCCTCTCTCTCTCTCTCTCTCTCTCTCTCTCTCTCTCTCTCTCTCTCTCTCTCTCTCTCTCTCTCTCTCTCTCTCTCTCTCTCTCTCTCTCTCTCTCTCTCTCTCTCTCTCTCTCTCTCTCTCTCTATATATATATATATATATATATATATATATATATATATATATATAAACAAGCCTGAATGGTCCCCAGGACTATATGCAACTGAAAACTCACACCCCAGAAGTGACTTGAACCCATACTGCCAGCAGCACTTTGCTGGTGTACAGGATCCCTTAACCGCTCGACCAACACGACCGGACAAAAGATGATGGAAGCCAAGGCTATTTCCATCCCCCCGCCGGCACTCGGTTGGTAATCTTGGGCATGGTATTTTATCAAATCAACTCATTCTTTGGGACACACGCGAGGAACACAAATGCAAACAAATCTGAATGGTCCCCAGGAATATGTGCAACTGAAAACTCACACCCCAGAAGTGACTCGAACCCATACTGCCAGGAGCACACTGCTGGTGTACAGGATCCCTTTTGTCCGGTCGTGTTGGTCGAGCGGTTAAGGGATCCTGTACACCAGCAGAGTGCTTCTAGCAGTATGGGTTCGAATCACTTCTGGGGTGTGATTTTTCAGTTGCATATAGTCCTGGGGACCATTCATATATATATATATATATATATATATATATATATATATATATATATATATATATATATATATATATATATATATATATATATATATATATATTAATTCAGGAAAACTTGGCTTATTAGGCAAATCAGGCCTTGCATAGTAGGCTGAGAAGTGCGTTCTGGCTACTAGGTACGACATATATATATATATATATATATATATGTCGTACCTAGTAGCCAGAACGCACTTCTCAGCCTACTATGCAAGGCCTGATTTGCCTAATAAGCCAAGTTTTCCTGAATTAATATATTTTCTCAATTTTTTTTCTTATGAAATGATAAAGCTACCCATTTCATTATATATGAGGTCAATTTTTTTTTTATTGGAGTTAAAATTAACGTAGATATATGACCGAACCTACCCAACCCTACCTAACCTAACCTAACCTATCTTTATAGGTTAGGTTAGGTTAGGTAGCCGAAAAAGTAAGGTTAGGTTAGGTTAGGTAGGTTAGGTTGTCGAAAAACAATTAATTCATGAAAACTTGGCTTATTAGGCAAATCGGGCCTTGCATAGTTGGCTGAGAAGTGAGTTCTGGCTACTAGGTACGACATATATATATATATATATATATATATATATATATATATATATATATATATATATATATATATATATATATATATATATATATATATATATATTGGTGAATATGACCAAAAGGGTAAGATTAATGATTCCACCACGAATCTTCTCAATATTTCTTATGTTTTTCTTCACTGTCAAGGGTAGCTGAAAAATTAACTCTCCGAAGTTCATTTTCACAGTACCTCTTAGTGGTGTGGTGGGGTGTGATGGGGAAGTGGAGACGACCTCGACCTGGCCATGAGGGAAAGATTAGCGAGACTAGCCCAAGGCGTCTGACCTCCATCCCTTGAGCACACAAACAAACTCGTTCTTATAGATGTATACACAAGTGATATCTTGATATGTACTTGTTATTCCCATAGCTTCCATGTTGAGCTGATTGTATTACATGAACGTATTCTGATGTAAACTTCTATGTATACTTTAATATACATACGGTCAATAGTATACATAGGCAGTATTGTAGCCTAACTCAACGATCAAGACTGCAAAAGGTTATACTGACAGTTTAAATGGCAAAAAACCCACGTATAACGAGTTTATTCCCCTCTACCCACCCTCCCTATCTTTCCCCCCTCCGTAGTCAAGTTCCCCGCCCCCCCACTCATCCACCAAACCCCCCTCCCCTCTCCACAGCTGCCGGGGACGTAGGCTTCGCTTAGAAATTAGTATCCGTGCCCTTGTTAGGCAGTAATATACCCGGTTAGGTCCCCAGGGAAGGATTTTCCTCTGGGGAAAAAAATCTCCCGAAATAATCCTCAGGTGATGGGGCGCGTCGCGGCCTCCAGAAGTTACACATTTTAGAAAACTATGTTTTTTCTTTTAATGTAATTTGTATTTATCTTGCAGATCTCCAAATTTTTCCAAGATTTTATTTTCACGTTTTTTTAAATAAAATAAAAGGCACTGGGACGCTTCCTGGAGATTTTTTCTTAACATTTGGTTACATAATTTCTTCTTCTCTACAAAAATTTATTATATATATATATATATATATATATATATATATATATATATATATATATATATATATATATATATATATATATATATATATATATATATATATTATTAAATATGACCGAAAAAGTAAGATTAATAATTCTAACACGAATTTAATCAATATTTCTTATGTTTTTTTTCACTGTTATTAATCTTACTTTTTTGGTCATATTTAATAATATATGTCTACAGGAAAGACTGCTACCAAAATATACTAATAAATAAATAAATAAATATATATATATATATATATATATATATATATATATATATATATATATATATATATATATATATATATATATATATATATATATATATATGAAGGGAGTACCACCTCTAGCTGGAAGAAGGGGGACCCATAGCCTCGGAGGAAACCACGCATAACGCATTAGAGGGAATGTTTAGATCCCCTCCAATACAGTTTCTGTGTGCTTTTCTCCTACCACCCCCTTCCTTAAATATTTTTTGTGCTTTATTATGCATTTGATGGTTACAAGATATACATGGGTTGATACAAAAATAATATATATATATACATATATATATATATATATATATATATATATATATATATATATATATATATATATATATATATATATATATATATATATATATATATTTTAAAAAATGAACATTGGTATGTTATGTAAAATTTGAACTGTTGAACACGATATTACTTGATGGAAAAATTGACCATGGTATTGTTTTGGTCATGACAGAGCGACACGTGATATTCAATTATATTTTGCACACATATCAAATTCTCTGTCCATTTAAACGCGGTTGGAAATAATGCCTTTATTCTACAGAATGTTTAGTTGATAAATTGTATACATTTTTAGAGTATGTTCTGCTTCAAATTCCATAGACTTGTTAACAAATGATATATTATTTTTTTCATTAGTATTATAATTATTATTATTATTGTTATTCACCTCAGATGGCATGTCTCATAATTTTGTCCATATATTTTAAATATAAAATTAATCTGCATGATTTCTGTTGGTTTTTAAAAGGTCAAGAAACATCAATTTTAAACATGAACACAGTACATTAATTAAAGCACTGGAGCACTGCTAAGGACCCCTTGAGGCAGGTCCTGTGACTTATACTACTGATAGTGGTCCTATGAGGCAGGTCCTGTGACTTATACTACTGATAGTGGTCCTATGAGGCAGGTCCTGTGACTTATACTACTGATAGTGGTCCTATGAGGCAGGTCCTGTGACTTATACTACTGATAGTGGTCCTATGAGGCAGGTCCTGTGACTTATACTACTGATAGTGGTCCTATGAGGCAGGTCCTGTGACTTATACTACTGATAGTGGTCCTATGAGGCAGGTCCTGTGACTTATACTACTGATAGTGGTCCTATGAGGCAGGTCCTATGGGACATACCTACTGCGAGTGGTCCATGTAAACAGGTTTTGTGTTATATTAATGGAACGCAATGAACGAATAACGTGAACAATCACAGAATAACATATATCAAATTATGTTATTAATATATATAGAAAAAGAAAATGATTGAAAGGACTAAGAGAGAGACAGAAGTAAATTTGTATATTTATGTGTTTATGTATATGTAAGTTAGATTAACATTTTAAAAGTACTACAATCACTTTATGTGGTTGATTGTTCAATAAACAACTGAACTATATGTTTAACACATCTCTAACAATGTCCATGGAGGACAGAAGAAAATGTATATATGCTGGTTAGCACTGTAAATGTGTGGCCACGTCTGTGGTAGAAAAATAATAATAATAAAAAAAAAAATAATTCTCTACTCATGCATCGAACCTCTCCATGCCGGTGCTGGTTATTCTTGTATTCGCTTCACACAGACTTAATAGATTGTCTTGAAAAAAGTCCTTATTTAGCTATCACAATGGCGTTGTAAAGTCAACATGTTTGTCGTAAACTTGCGATGTTAGCATGTTTATGTGTGTGCTTCTGGTGTTGAGTTCACTCCCAATCACTTGGGCTAGACGGTAGAGCGACGGTCTCGCTTCATGCAGGTCGGCGTTCAATCCCCGATCGTCCAAGTGATTGGTCACCATTCCTTCCACCCCGTCCGATACCAAATCCTTATCCTGATCCCTTCCAAGTGCTATCTAGTAGTAATGGCTTGCATCTTTCACCTCCTGATAATTCCCTCCCAAATCTCTCTCTCTTTCTGATTCTCATAATTGTCATCTTCTTATGGTGCAGATTTATCATAGTTCCCCCTACCCGTTTTCTATCTTCATTTAATTCAATATATATATATATATATATATATATATATATATATATATATATATATATATATATATATATATATATATATATATATATATATATATATATATATATATATATATATATATATATATATATATATATATATATATATATATATATATATATATATATATATATATGCGAACAAGCCTAAATGGTCCCCAGGACAATATATATAGTTATATATATATATAGTTATATATATATATATATTCAAATTAAGATTTCCAAGATTATTTTCAAATTAATATTTCCAATTTCCATTTAATTCAATAATTCTTGATGGGGGTTGAGCTCTAACTATTGGGACCGAGACGGTGAGGCAGAAGAAGTCACCAAGACGAAGGGATAAAGAAATAAGGTATTAATATCCTATTCGTTAGGAACTTCCAAGTGGGTGGATTTGTTTGTTCTATTATTCACTGTTTCTTTTCATTTTTTCTTATTTGGTTTAATATTCTTTCTCTAAATTACATTATTTTCGTTTTATGCTTTATCTTTTACTTGTTCCTTTCCATTCTCCTTTTGCTATACCTCCATGTTATTCTCCTCCTCCTTCTGCGCCATTAAACCTCATCTTTCTCATTCTCATATCCTCGATATTTCGCATTCTTCCTCGGGTACGCTTTCTCAAGACCCACCTGAGACAGTGTCTGAATAATCAAGAATATTAGGAAATAGCCTGTCTCTGTCTGCCCGTCTGTCTCTCTCAAGCGCCGTCAACAGAGATGCTACCACAGGAGTAAGAGCTCCAGGAAGGTGTTATCAGACAGGCTAGTGAGACAGATATCTAATTCAGTGGACGGACAAAAGACGCTCTCTCAGGGCACGAATTTTATATTACAAGATAGCAGGAGATAACAAGAGGCACTCAAGCTGACGATATATATATATATATATATATATATATATATATATATATATATATATATATATATATATATATATATATATATATATATATATATATATATATATATATATATACATATATGAAGTGTCATTTTAGCCTAGCATGCTAGGTCCGGTGTGCCTAAAAGGTCGAACGATTTTCAGTATTTTTCAAATATTTCTTTCCAGATTGGTTCCGTCCTAACAATAAAGATCTATTACATTAGGAACAAGAATTACTGACAGTTAATAACTTCATACAACGTTACAATCTTCGTGTCCATAATCAAATTACAATAACACTTGTATATAATTACAAGTATATTTATAATAGTCAACCCTGTAATATAAGAATTATGATGCCCTTATATATAAAAAATCTTAAGTATCTTTTTTTAAACAAAAAGTTTTGTCAATGCTATTTTTCTTACAACTTAATTTCAATTAAATGTTTTTGTTCTTAGATTTTTATTTTTTTATTTTTCTGTTAATTCATTTTGTGTTAATTGTTTTTTTTGTGAATATTAGTTACAAAAACTTTATATTTTAGATATTTTATTACTCGATTTTGAATTGTTCATTTGGATTCACAGCATTATATATTTTCTTTTGAATGGCTTGGTATAAACATCTAGAATCGATGTAGTTTGAATTATATTCACGAATATGTTTCTAAAAAAAATTGTTGTATATACTAAGAAGTATACTAATATACTAACAAGTATGTTAATATGCTAAGAAGGGGATATACATGCCTCTCGGTGTATAATGAGAGTATGACATCATTGTCCTGGACTTTATCCAGGACTAATGTATTCTTGGTGGTTGGTCAACAAGTTAATGTTGTTGTATTAGTAATCTTCCATACATTGATAGACGTAAGGGTGGTGGTTAAGGCCTCGTCTATGTAACGTACGTCGATTTCTACTATACTTTGGCCTCAATATATATATACATCGTTCTTTTGGGTTGTTATATATATATTATATATATATATATATATATATATATATATATATATATATATATATATATATATATATATATATATGTCGTACCTAGTAGCCAGAACTCACTTTTCAGCCTACTATGCAAGGCCCAATTTGCCTAATAAGCCAAGTTTTCCTGATTTATTATATTTTCTCTAATTTTTTTCTTATGAAATGATAAAGCTACCCATTTCATTATGTATGAGATCAATTTTTTTTTATTGGAGTTAAAGTTAACGTTGATATATGACCGAACCTAACCAACCCTACCTAACCTAACCTATCTTTATAGGTTAGGTTAGGTTAGGTAGCCAAAAACGTTAGGTTAGGTTAGGTTAGGTAGGTTAGGTTGTCGAAAAAACATTAATTCATGAAAACTAGGCTTATTAGGCAAATCGGGCCTTGCATAGTAGGCTGAGAAGTGAGTTCTGGCTACTAGGTACGACATATATATATATATATATATATATATATATATATATATATATATATATATATATATATATATATATATATATATATATATATATATATATATATATATATATATATATTAAGCGTCAAATTGTTGTATTTTTCCACATGTGGAATTTTATCATTTCTTAATCTGGATTTTAATCTTCTCCATTAGTCTACTTCCACCACTCTCCTCTTCCATTCTCCTCTTCCACTCTCTTCCACTCTTCCACACTCACTCGGGCTCTCTGAAGCGTCCCCTGTCACACATTCACTCAGCAAACAAGTAAATAATTCTGCAGACTTCTTCTTCCTTTGAAAAATTCTCAAACTTTCCGAAACCTCCACTGAATTTCCTTGAGCCTCTCTGTCTGTCTGTCTGTCTGTCTGTCTGTCTGTCTGTCTGTCTGTCTGTCTGTCTGTCTGTCTGTCTGTCTGTCTGTCTGTCTGTCTGTCTGTCTGTCTATCTGTCTGTCTGTCTCTGTCTCTCCCTCTCTGCATGCACTATACATACAACATAACCACAATGTTATTTTACTATTGTTAGTTTGATGAAACGTTGAAACAATGTTGTGTGCGATGAACACCTGAAAAAATCAATAGATAAACTCTATGGAAACGAAAAACACTTTTTGGACTTCATAAAAGTCGTTGGTTATGGCAATAGAAACCATTCCCCTTTTACGAGGGGCATGAGGCTCGACCTCCACGCCCTATGACATTCACAATACAATTATGACAGACAGACAGACAGAAATGAGAGGACAGTCTCATCTCTCACTCAATCTACATCTCATAAATTGGAATTTCTGTCTGAATGAGGTTATGAGGCAGACGCTAGCCTCACCCAATTGTTAACAGTAATTGATAGTGGGTATGTGCCCAACATGGTGGGGGTTGCGTTTTGCATCATTGTAACGAATTTCTCTTGATACCATGCCATGGCGACCCCCTATGACGAATCACGCAATATAAAACGTGCTGGACTCTGAATTAATATTATTTTGTTCTTACTCTTACTTACTTTTGATCTTAAAAAGGAAGCCTGGTCGAGGATCGGGCCGCGGGGACGCTAAGCCCCGAAATCATGTTAAGATAACCTCAAGATATAATCTGATCTAACTCATTATGCACTGATATCCACAAAATTAAGCTAAAAATTCTATCATACTTTGCCTGCAATAGCATGCAATGTCTGTTGATGACGTTATCAAATCGAGGTCCACCAGCAGATAAGAGGGTAGTGAAGCAAACAGTGCCAGAGGGGGTGATTGCCGGCGGTCAGTTCCTGATAGGGGGAGTGGCAGCAGGTGGAGTACTCACCTATGCTTTCGGGGGTTGAGCTCTGGCTCTTTGGTCCCGCCTCTCAACTGTCAATCAACAGGTGTACAGATTCCTGAGCCTACTGGGCTCTATCATATCTACATTTGAAACTGTGTATGGAGTCAGCCTCCACCACATCACTTCCTAGTGCATTCCATTTATTAACTACTCTGACACCGAAAAAATTCTTTCTAACGTCTCTGAATGTGGTGTGTGTGGTAGGAGGTGTGGGGAGATGTGGTGGGGTGCCTCAGTTCACTCCTCCTTCACTTTGCATGCACACAGATCCACACCATCCTTCTATCCAACCATTCCTATCCATCCCCACCCATCCCCGGGAGCCGGTCGGGTGAGCGGACAGCACGCTGGACTTGTGATCCTGTGGTCCTGGGTTCGATCCCAGGCGCCGGCGAGAAAAAATGGGCAGAGTTTCATTCACCCTATGCCCCTGTTACCTAGCAGTAAAATAGGTACCTGGGTGTTAGTCAGCTGTCACGGGCTGCTTCCTGGGGGTGGAGGCCTGGTCGAGGACCGGGCCGCGGGGACACTAAAGCCCCGAAATCATCTCAAGATAACCTCAAGATAACCCATTAGTACACCTAACACAAGTGAAAAAGACAGGGTCACAGAGGGAGAGACAAAGCCAGAAACAGAAAGAAATAAACAGAGAGAGAGAGAGAGAGAGAGAGAGAGAGAGAGAGAGAGAGAGAGAGAGAGAGAGAGAGAGAGAGAGAGAGAGAGAGAGAGAGAGAGAGAGAGAGAGAGAGAGAGAGAGAGAGAGAGAGAGAGAGAGAGAGAGAGAGAGAGAGAGAGAGAGAGAGAGAGAGAGAGAGAGAGAGAGAGAGAGAGAGAGAGAGAGAATGTTAACAAGATGGAACACCAGACGCCCCCAGGAGATTGCAACTACAGCATTACCATGCTTGAGTCCATAATGGAGCAACAGGAACTGGACAGACCAAGGAACACACAGAGAAGCCTCTGACGTGGACACTACAGCAAGCTGACGGACCTTCTGAGTGAAGTCCAGAGGCGGACGGTACTGGAAGCAAGGGGGGCAGACAGGAGGAAATAATCTACTAAGATCAATGACAAGTATTCCACGGAAAGTGCTAGAGAGAGTAATCTGGTTGAGGATAATGGAGAACTTAGAGAGGATAAACTTTGTAACAAATTGTCAGGGTGGTTGACCAGACCACACACTAGAAATTGAAGGGACGACGACGTTCTCAATCGACTTGAGAATGGTCCAGGACGGACCGAAACGTCGTCGTCCCTTCAATTTCTAGTGTGTGGTCTGGTCAACATACTTCAGCCACGTTATTGTGAATTGTCAGGGTGGATTTAGAAGTAGAGAGTAGATCAAGCCTGACAAACTCCATAGTCTCCTCCCGCCAAACACACACCGAAACTACGACGTTGGTATAACGTTCGAACAAGATTTAACACCACCTAACCAGTTATAACAACCAATATAGCAAGTTGTAACAACGTTCTAATACGTCATAAACACGTTAAGCCAAGATGTAACTAGCAGCCAACATATACCACCAAGAATGAAATGGTGATCCACGCAAAAGCTATCATATTGAGCAGAATGTATAAATTATAGATGCCAATATGCATAAATCAGGACTAGGAACACTGGAATTTCAGCTGTAAATTGCAATTCCTCACTCAAATATCTGAACACACACATACCTGACTGCAAAAATGACTAGTTTTTTTCTTTGATGTTGTGTTTAAAAGTCCATTATCCACGGGAGAGGTTTTAAGGGAGTCACAATATCTGACTGACCAGCCAGTAAATGTATATTTAGGTCTTGAATACATTCCAGGGTAAAACTAAACTCCCAAATGTCTATACAACTTTAAGTGACATACACATTTTGGTGTATATTCCTTGGAAAAGATTTTGCTTTAGTGTTGGGTTTTAAGGTCTACATCTACCTCTGGAAAGGTTCTTAAGGCCACTATTAATACTTGCAGACCAACAGCAAGTATAGGTTAGCTCCAGAGTAATGTATACTCAGTATACATATACACCGAGAAGCGAGGTACACCTCTCAGTGTATATATATATGCCTTTAACACAAGATTAAGAGCACAGTCTTAATCTTAGTGGAGGCAGACTCCATACACAGTTTCAAATGTAGATATGATAGAGCCCAATAGGCTCAGGAATCTGTATACCAGTTGATTGACAGTTGAGAGGCGAGACCAAAGAGCCAGAGCTCAACCCCCGCAAACACAACTAAGTGAGTACAACTAGGTGAATACAGTTGTGTTAATAGAACATCAATAATAGCATTTACAGAAAAAAAAATATTATATCAATACTACTCATCAGCAACACGAAACAATTCATATATAAATCTGCCCTGACAACTTTATATATTTGGAGACTCAGACCTCGATACCAGCCGGAACCTAACCAAACTATGAATATATTATGTATTTGGAGACTCAGATCTCGATACCAGCCGGAACCTAACCAAACTATGAATATATTATGTATTTGGAGACTCAGATCTCGATACCAGCCGGAACCTAACCAAACTATGAATATATTATGTGGTAACAGGAATAATATGTACATGGTGTAAATTTACATTGTGTAAATAACATTCATACACTGTAAATCCGTCCCACCCACTGATATATCACTCGAGGGGGTGAATCAGTGAGTGATGCATTGATTGATTCAACTCCACCAGAGGTCTGTGGAATTGGAACTTATTTGTTCTAATTGGAACTTATTTCTTCTGTATAACTGGAACTTATTTCACTGGCATTGACGCTCTGCGCACCAGCAAAATGGACTGTCTTGGTACAATCTCTCGGTACAATCTCTCGGTACAATTTCTCGGTACAATCTCTCGGTATAATCTCTCGGTACAATCTCTCGGTACAATCTCTCGGTACAATCTCTCGGTACAATCTCTCGGTACAATCTCTCGGTACAATCTCTTGGTACAATGTCAGGTAGTGGGGACAGGTTTCTCCTATACATACATAGCTCATCCTCCTATTTTGATAGTACTTACAAGAAGGGTAAGGGACCATAGTACCATAGATCTTGAGATAAATAGTTCAGTGTATATAGATGGCTCAGTGTATATAGATGGCTCAGTGTATATAGATGGCTCAGTGTATATAGATGGTTCAGTGTATAATAATTCATAATTCCTTGTGTCGTGGGGGACAGGGAGCCACGTCTGCGTATCCTCCGACATGTTCTGAAACTGTTGACGGTTCAGAACCCGAAGGTAGTTCAGAATCTGACAATGATTCCATATCTGCAATGTTGCATTTGTTTGAATTCCATTATTATTTTGCATTGGTTGGTGGAATTTGCAATTTTTTTTTATTTGCATGTCATTAATTTGATGCATTGTGTTGACTGAGTTGTCATGAGGGAAGTGACCTTGCTTGAAAATAATGGGTTGAAAGGGGGGGGGGTGAGTAAATGGGGTTGGTATGTTAGAATATTTCATTTAACGTAATGGTAGTGAGTAAATGAAATGACCTAAAGGAACAGGGTGTAGAGGCTAACTCATTCATAACCTTAAAAACAGCTATGACAGAGAAATAGATCAAAAGTCATTGCATTACACAACCATCGGCAAGAAAAGCGGGGTCCGAGAGCTAGAGCTCGATCCTGCAGGCGTAAATAGATGAATACACACACATACAATACAATACATTACCCAGACATACACGTGTTGTATCACCATCAACAACCACAGAAGTATTGCATGTTTCAGTAACACATTCACAAGATGTCCCCTTTGTAAACAATCGAATGGATTAGCCTAACCAAAAGCATCACAATCTAGGCTTTCGACCTTACCTAACCTAACCTAATCTAATCTAATCTAATCTACCTAACCTAACCTAACCTAACCTAATCTAATCTACCTAACCTAACCTAACTTAACCTAACCTAATCTAATCTAATCTACCTAACCTAACCTAACCTAACCTAACCTAATCTAATCTAATCTACCTAACCTAACCTAATCTAATCTACCTAACCTAACCTAATCTACCTAACCTAACCTAATCTACCTAACCTAACCTAACCTAGCCTAACCTAATCTACCTAACCTAACCTAAACTAACCAAACCTAATCTACCTAACCTAATCTACCTAACCTAACGTAATCTACCTAACCTAACCTAATCTACCTAACCTAACCTCATTCGTCCCAGGAACCGTCAATATTGTGATGGTTTTCCTTTCATAACCGAAATTTGTACGCTGAGGTCCGTGTCTTAAATAGTTTAGTGCACTACAAGAAAACCAATGCAATGGAGCGAACTACACGGCTACACACACGCATTTGGAAGCACTACAACGAAACACAATGCAGAGGAATGCGCTACATGGCAACAGAATGCAATAGAATGCATTACAAGGCTACAAAGTGGAGTGGTATATTTGGAGAAAAAGGAGTTTCAAGCACAACACCCAAAGCAATGCAGAGGAATGGATAACAAGGCATAGTGGGATGCATTACAAGGCAACACAATAATGTGGAATGCACAACTAGGGTACACAATGCTGTGGCATGCATTACAAGGGTATACAATGCAGTGGCATGCTCTTCAAGGCAATGCAAAATAGTGCACTTCATGGGTACACAATGCAGTGGAATGCACTTCAAGGCAATGCAAAATAATGCACTTCATGGGTACACAATGCAGTGGAATGCACTTCAAGGCAATACAAAATAATGCACTTCATGGGTTCACAATGCAGTGGAATGCACTTCAAGGCAATGCAAAATAGTGCACTTCATGGGTACACAATGCAGTGGAATGCACTTCAAGGCAATGCAAAATAATGCACTTCATGGGTACACAATGCAGTGGAATGCACTTCAAGGCAATACACAATAATGCACTTCATGGGTACACAATGCAGTGGAATGCACTTCAAGGCAATGCAAAATAATGCACTTCATGGGTACTCAATGCAGTGGAATGCACTTCAAGGCAATGTAAAATAATGCACTTCATGGGTACACAATGCAGTGGAATGCACTTCAATGCAATGCAAAATAATGCACTTCATATGGTACACAATGCAGTGTAATGCACTTCAAGGCAATGCAAAATAATGCAGTTCATGGGTACACAATGCAGTGGAATGCTCCTCAAGGCACTGTAAAATAATGCACTTCATGGGGGACACAATGCAGTGGAATGCACTACAAGTCTACATAATGGAGTGTCATGCATTGCAGTGCCAGTCATTCACATATTATACAGCGTTGCACCAATCATCAATATACAATAGAATACAGCACAAATATAGTATAATACAGTGTAATACATTCCGTGTAAACATCCATACGCTGTATTTCACCACCAAACAAATGTATTTAAATACAACAAAGAACAATGGGATGTAGCATATGCTGAAGTATATTAATACATCAGCCCCATTCTCCCAATTTACAAATCTGTAAAAAAAAATTAGATGTATGCCTAAAAAGAAACGTAAAAAATGCAATTGTCTGGCCTAACGAGGAGCGTACCAACCCAAACTACCCAATTAGCCTATCGGGGTCGTTTATTTACTATAATTCACTAATTACTAATTAACTAATTACTAATAACTTTGACTAATGCATCGCATTTTTAGTGGATTAGTTGATTCGTAAAACACTACAATAAAATGCAAGACGAATGTAGCCCAACTTATGGCACTTTATACAACAGCTACAGCTGTGGAATACAACTGGTTTCGCTCTAGAATACATCGGTGTAACGAAGTTAATTATATCAGCTAACGTTGTGAAAAATAACAGTTAATTTTGTATAATTTAACAGTTAATATTGTATTTTTAGTGGAATACATTGTGGAATACAACAGTTGACATAAGTGGAATACAACAGTTGACATAGTGGAATACAACAGTTGACATAAGTGGAATACAACAGTTGACATAGTGGAATACAACAGTAGACATAGTGGAATACAACAGTTGACATAGTGGAATACAACAGTAGACATAGTGGAATACAACAGTTGACATAAGTGGAATACAACAGTTGACATAGTGGAATACAACAGTTGACATAAGTGGAATACAACAGTTGACATAAGTGGAATACAACAGTTGACATAGTGGAATACAACAGTTGACATAGTGGAATACAACAGTTGACATAGTGGAATACAACAGTTGACATAAGTGGAATACAACAGTTGACATAGTGGAATACAACAGTTGACATAGTGGAATACAACAGTTGACATAGTGGAATACAACAGTTGACATAGTGGAATACAACAGTAGACATAGTGGAATACAACAGTTGACATAAGTGGAATACAACAGTTGACATAGTGGAATACAACAGTAGACATAGTGGAATACAACAGTTGACATAAGTGGAATACAACAGTTGACATAGTGGAATACAACAGTTGACATAGTGAACAACGACCCCGTTAAGTGGACGGGCAAACAGGTCGGGCGAACCAGTTCCACAACGACCAATCTTTACCCACTGCACCAATTTCAGAATTATCTTTCAAGGGGGGACTCGAACCCCGTGAGGAATGTGAGTTCTCACGTCTGCTCCGCCTTACCACTTCACTCCACACAGGAAACAAGGCAATTTCCGTCTTCCAAGACATAGATAAACACTTTGCCGACTTCCGTATTTGTTAGCAGAATGTCTGTCTCTTTGTCCAAAGTTGGAAGCCAAATGGGAATGGTCTGAGGTATGGGACGAACATAGGGTGGTCGTGGTCAGCAGTATCGAAAATGGAAACCTCACGGCACTTCACGTCGGCTACACAGCTAAATATTAACAAGACAAACTTAAAAAATAACTGACAGTAATATACATCATCATTCATTGATCTGGGGATAATTAACAGAAAGTTCCTGCTATTCAGAGTTTGCCCGTACTCGCATAAAATGCTCTATCCTCCCACAGCTGCTAAAGTTTATCAAGCCCCACCTTTTTCCCAGAGTAAAACAGTTCCGTCTCTCTCTCTCTCTCTCTCTCTCTCTCTCTCTCTCTCTCTCTCTCTCTCTCTCTCTCTCTCTCTCTCTCTCTCTCTCTCTCTCTCTCTCTCTCTCTCTCTCTCTCTCTCACTCTCTCTCTCTCTCTTTGGACAGCGCTCTGGACTCGTAATCCCTGGATCCGGGTTCGATCCCCGGTGATGGCAGAGACAAAATGGGCAGAGTTTCTTTCGTCCTAATGTCCCTGTTATCTAGCAGTAAATAGGTACCTGGGAGATAGATAGCTGTTACGGGCTGCTTCCTGGTGTGTGTGTGTGTGTGTGTGTGTGTGTGTGTGTGTGTGTGTGTGTGTGTGTGTGTGTGTGTGTGTGTGTGTGTGTGTGTGTGTGTGTGTGTGTGTGTGTGTGTGTGTGTGTGTGTGTGTGTGTGTGTGTGTGTGTGTGGAAAAAATGTGTTAGTAACAGTTGATTGATTGACAGTTGAGAGGCGGGCCAAAAGAGCAGAGTTCAACTCCCGCAAGCACAACTAGGTGAATACACACACAGGGCGTCGCAGCTGAGTGGACAGCGCTCGGGGGTCGTAATCCTAAAAACCCGGGTTCGATTCCAAGCCGAGGTAGAAACAAATGGACAAAATTTTTCATTCTAATCCCTCTGTTCACCTAGCAACAAAAAGGTTCCTGAGAGTAAGAACATTTTTACGAGCTACTTCCTGGGGAAGTGTGTGTGTGTGCGCGTGTGTTAGAGAAAAATATATGTAATAGACATAATATATTGGATAGACAGGCGGGGTCCAAGAGCTAATATCTCGATTCTGCCGGCACAAAAAGTAAATACAAATAGTAAATACACACACATCTGCCTCTCAGTTGAGCTCTGCCTCCTGGTCCCCAGCTCATCTCTGTCTCTTGCTCCCACAAGCCTACTTCATCACAGCTAATCCTGCACCCGTCTCTCACATATAATCTACACTAATAGTGACGAACAGACAGGAACGCTCGGAGAATTCTGGAGACAGTGTGTGTGTCCAAGAGGAGTGTTAAGATGTGGTACACAAACGCTGATGGAGTAACACACAAAGCAGAGGAAATAAAAGCAAGAGTTAGTGAAACAGAAACGGATTTAAATGCTTTATTAGAACAAAAATTAAATGATCTATGATGCAATATTTCCAGTGGGTGTACCAGGTAATAAAAGAAGGAAACAAAAGCAAGAAAAGGGAACTTGCACAATTAGTAAAACAAAAGTGGAAGTTCGAGGAATTACAAAAATGAAATGTGATTTATTTTGTGTTTCATCACTGTGCAAATGTGCATCTATTTGCACAGTGATGGAACCTGTGCAAATGGATGGACAGGCTCCATCACTGGGACTCTGACAACAGATGGTAAAAGGACAGAGGTCCCGGTAATTTACAACCCATCAGCAAACAATATAAAACGTAGACAGGAATACGATGAAAACACCAAGGCATGAATAGATGAATTGCTGAGAGCAGCAACAGCAAACACACACACAATAAGACCTAAACTTTTATAACTATTTAAGGGGAGCCTAAATCACAGAGAGATAAAAATCCTTATAGTGACGATGAAACGTGGAGAGAGAAATTAGTAGAAGTTGTAAAAAGAAACTTTTCAACGCAGCCTGTAAAGGCTGACACAAGAGACAAGGGGGAGGAGATACACCAAGCCTGGAAACACAAACCGAAACTGTCTCTATTTTCCACTTGTTACAACATCTAATAAAGTTGTTACATCTTGGCTTAACGTGTTTATGACGTATTACAACGTTGTTACAACTTGCTATATTGGTTGTTATAACTGGTTAGGAGGTGTTAAAACTTGTTCGAACGTTGTACCAACGTCGTAGTTTCGGTGTGTGTTTGGCGGGTTTAAGCCTCTTGGACCTGATCTTCACCCAGAATGAGGAAGACATCGTGAACTTTAAGCATGAAGTACCACTAGGAGCCAGTGATCATTACTTCCTGGTATTTGACTTCATAATCAAACTTAAAACAATGACCAAAAGACAAAAGGGGTCAGGGAAAGGTGAGTAGACTATAGAAAAGGGGATTACATAAAAGTAAGAGAGTATATTAGAAAGTGTACAGTGAGGGAAAGCACTTAGAAAGCACTTAGAAAGAAGACAATCGAGGAAATGATAGATCAAGTCAAACTGAGATGCAAAGAGACACAAAGAGAGATTCGTCGCAACAGTTAGAGAAAATAAGTAGGAGAAAATTTAATAACCCGTTGATCAATACATATTTCTAAGATCCAAAAACGAAAAAAAAACAAAAGTGGAAGAAATATAGAGGTCAAAGGACAGAGAAAACCTTCAACAGATGCTGGGAACGAATACATATAAGAAAAGTGTCGGAAAAAGACTATAAAAATTACATTATTACAAAAGCAAAAAAAACTCCTATATAGAAGGAATATGATAGTTAACGACCAGTTGACTAGAGAGAAGACATGATAGAGACATATAAAATACTTAAAGGGGGATTTACAGAGTGGAAAAAGAAGAAAAGTTCACAATGAATACCAATAAGACAAGAGGGTATGGATGGAAGCTTGAGATTCAGATGACATAGAGGTAATAGAAAGTTTTCTTTTAGTGGGAAAATCGAATTAACTAAATGAGCAGGTTGTTGAAGCTAACTGTATTCATAACTTTACAAGTAGATATGACAGGGAAATTGATAATCACCCGAAGGCTAGAAAAGCGGGGTTCAAGAGCTAGTGCTTGACCCTAGAGGCACAAATAGGTGAGTACACACACACAGGTGGAAACTGAGTGTCCAAATGAGCCACAGAGATATTAGAAAGAACATTTTTAGTGTCAGAGTGGTTGACAAATGGAATGCATTAGGGAGTGATGTGGTGGAGGCTGACTCCATACACAGTTTCAAGTGAAGATAGAGCCCATGCAGTAGGCTCATGAATCTGTACACTTGTTGATTGACGGTTGAGAGGCGGGACCAAAGAGCCAGAGCTCAACCCCCGCAAGCACAACTAGGTGAGTACACACACACACACACACACACACACACACACACACACACACACACACACACACACACACACACACACACACACACACACACACACACACACACACACACGCACACTCCAGTGGGCATCGCCATAAGAAGGTTGAATTATTTAAAGTCATATGTTCGGCCATTGATTTGCAGCTGTTTATGTGTTTACTCCGCGCACTGTGGTCGATAGTGTGCCTTGCCTGAGTTCCTGGGTATTACTAACACTACTGCTGGGAGTGTTGGCACTCCTGCTGGGGACTGGCACTGTTTCCGGGGGGCTGGCACTGTTGCTGGGGGCTGGTACTGTTGCTGGGAGTGTTGGCACTCCTGCTGGGGGCTGGCACTGTTGCTGGGAGTGTTGGCACTCCTGCTGGGGGCTGGCACTGTTGCTGGGGGCTGGCACTGTTGCTGGGAGGTTGGCACTGCTGCTGGGGAGGGTGGCACTGTTGCTAGGGGCTGGCACTGTTGCTGGGGGCTAGCACTGTTGCTGGAACTGTTGCTGGGGGCTGGCACTGTTGCTGGGGGCTGGCACTTCTGCTGGGGCTGGCACTGTTGCTGGGGGCTGGCACTGTTGCTGGGGGCTGGCACTGTTTCTGGGGGCTGGCACTGCTGCTGGGGGCTGGCACTGTTGCTGGGGGCTGGCACTGTTTCTGGGGGCTGGCACTGCTGCTGGGGGCTGGCACTATAGCTGGGAGGACTTCAAAAGGAAACTAGATTGTTTCCTCTAAGGAGTGCCGGACCAACCGGGCTGTGGTGGGTATGTGGGCCTGCTCGAGCCGCTCCAAGCAACAGCCTGGTGGACCAAACTCTCACACGTCAAGCCTGGCCTCGGGCCGGGCTTGGGGAATAGAACTCAGCAACCCTGCATCCTTCACTGGAAGATATATATACCCATATAATCAATATAGACTTCAGAGTTCTCTATAGCTGCTACAATCATGCTTATCAACATGGCTCCATGTCTCTACATTAATGCTAATCATTGCTCTGCAATCATGCTGATCAACCTATGTTGCTCTAATCCATTTCACGCATTTTAGCATGAACAATTATTAAAGAAGAATTCCAGAGCAGATTTTTTCAGTTTGCTTGTAAATTATTTGGTAATTTACATAATTATGGAAATCCACATTGAGCCCACTTGAGTCTAAATTGTGTTTTTCGTGATATTATAATATGTTGATTTATATATTTCCCATATATATATATATATATATATATATATATATATATATATATATATATATATATATATATATATATATATATATCACAGTTGATCTACATCACATATTTTAGTACATATCATATTTTTGTGATATATATACATCATAGTTTTCTATATACCACATATTTTATTGAACATTACATATATACCTCTATATGTACCACATACTTTTTTGTTTACATATATTTAAGTAAATCACAATTAAATACACAATGGAGGGATGAAATGACTTGAATTCGTGAACTGGTGATGGTCAGAAGCCTGCCTTAGTATATATATTTTCGTATATATTTCACATATTGCAGACGAGGAGTCACAATAACGTGGCTGAAATATGTTGACCAGACCACACACTAGAAGGTAAAGGGACGACGACGACGTTTCGGTCCGTCCTGGACCATTCTCAAGTCGATTGTCGACTTGAGAATGGTCCAGGACGGACCGAAACGTCGTCGTCCCTTCCCTTTCCAGTGAGGTGCGGTCAACATATTTCACATATTGTTCTTATATACCACATACTTTTGCATTTTATGTATATTGGTATATATACAACATATTTTAGTATGTATACCACATACGTTCGTATTTACGTATATACATCTATATTTTGTACATATATATTTTGTACATCTTCCATATTTTTGCATATATATAGAAAAGACTAAAGAAAAAGAAGATGAAAACAAGAACAGAAATACCAGGGGAGAGAGAGAGAGAGAGAGAGAGAGAGAGAGAGAGAGAGAGAGAGAGAGAGAGAGAGAGAGAGAGAGAGAGAGAGAGAGAGAGAGAGAGAGAGAGAGAGAGAGAGAGAGAGAGAGAGAGAGAGAAAATAGTTCCTTTCGAACTTTCTATTTTTAACAGCATCTTGAAATGGCTCTGTTTTTCCCCTGAGAGAATATGATTATTTATTCGTGAATTCACCTACACGTACTCACCTATATGTGGTTGAAGGGCGAGCTCTAGTTACTGGGCCCCCACTTGTTCGTTCTACAGTCGCCTGAGGCATTGATTCCCGGAACTCTAACTTGGGATGCTGTCTTGAATTCTATTTATGTAGTTAGGCCGTCAATTCCTTCACCTTTCAACTCTCGTTCCACTTGCTCACTACTCTTCAACTAATCATCTCATGTCAGTTGTTCACTACTCCTACATTCTTTCATCTGTAAAGTTTCTAGTTTCGACCCTGTGTCCATCTGTCTTGCCTGGACTTGCTATATATTTTGTCCACTCTCTAACACACACACCACACACACACACACACACACACACACACACACACACACACACACACACACACACACACACACACACACACACACACACACACACACACACACACACACACACACACACACAAACAGGAGGTATGGAGTATGGAGGCTGACTCCATACACAGCTTCTAGTGCAGATATGATAGAGCCCAGTAGGCTCAGGAACCTGTACACCAGTTGATTGACAGTTGAGAGGCGGAACCAAAGAGCCAAAGCTCAATCCCCGCAAGCACAATTAGGTGAGTACACACACACGCACACACACACACACACACACACACACACACACACACACACACACACACACACACACCAATCGATATTTATTAATGCTTTTGTTGTTTTAACTCTATATTTCACAATATCAGTGCAGAATGGAATCCCCGCCCCCCGCCCCCCTTCCCCCCTCTCCCCCTCCCCCACCTCCCCTCCCACTCCCCCCCCCCCCCGGCCGGCAGATCTAACGCAAATCCAACAGAGAGTTTCCAAATACCAAAAAGCTGGTTTAATTAAATGGACATGCAAATGATATTAATCGCCTGATATTGGATTTCGGGTTTATGAATTAAATATTTAATCTTGTCAGTTATGTGTATAATTTCATGGTATAAACAGAATGCTGATTTTTTTTTGTTTGGGGGGGGGGGGAGATATATTACCAAGCAGTTAGTGAACGCCTTTTTTTGGTGTGTGTGTGTGTGTGTGTGTGTGTGTGTGTGTGTGTGTGTGTGTGTGTGTGTGTGTGTGTGTGTGTGTGTGTGTGTGTGTGTGTGTGTGTGTGTGTGTGTGTGTGTGTGTGTGTGTATGTGTGTGTAATTACCTAAGTGTAGTTACAGGATGAGAGCTACGCTCGTAGTGTCCCGTCTTCCCAGCACTCTTTGTCGTATAACGCTTTATAACGTGTGTGTGTGTGTGTGTACTCACCTAGTTGTACTCACCTAGTTGTGCTTGCGGGGATTGAGCTCTGGCTCTTTGGTCCCGCCTCTCAACTGTCAATCAACAGGTGTACAGGTTCCTGAGCCTATTGGGCTCTATCATATCTACACTTGAAACTGTGTATGGAGTCAGCCTCCACCACATCACTTCCTAATGCATTCCATTTGTCAACCACTCTGACACTAAAAAAGTTCTTTCTAATATCTCTGTGGCTCATTTGGGCACTCAGTTTACACCTGTGTCCCCTAGTGCGTGTGCCCCTTGTGTTAAACAGCCTGTCTTTATCAACCCTGTCAATTCCCTTGAGGATCTTGAATGTGGTGATCATGTCCCCCCTAACTCTTCTGTCTTCCAACGAAGTGAGGTTTAATTCCCGTAGTCTCTCCTCGTAGCTCATACCTCTCAGCTCGGGTACTAGTCTGGTGGCAAACCTTTGAACCTTTTCCATTTTAGTCTTATGCTTGACTAGATATGGACTCCATGCTGGTGCCGCATACTCCAGGATTGGTCTGACATATGTGGTATATAATGTTCTGAAAGATTCCTTACACAAGTTTCTAAAGGCCGTTCTTATGTTAGCCAACCTGGCATATGCTGCTGCTGTTATCCTCTTGATATGAGCATCAGGGGACAGGTCTGGCGTGATATCAACCCCCAGGTCTTTCTCTCTCTCGGACTCTTGAAGTATTTCATCTCCCAAGTGATACCTTGTATCTGGTCTCCTGCTTCCTACCCCTATCTTCATTACATTACATTTGCTTGGATTAAACTCTAACAGCCATTTGTTCGACCATTCCTGCAGCTTGTCCAGGTCTTCTTGAAGCCTCAAGCTGTCCTCCTCTGTCTTAATCCTTCTCATAATTTTGGCGTCGTCAGCAAACATTGAGAGGAATGAGTCTATACCCTCTGGGAGATCATTTACGTATATCAGAAACAGGATAGGTCCAAGTACAGAGCCCTGTGGGACTCCACTGGTGACATCACGCCAGTCTGAGGTCTCACCCCTCACTGTAACTCTCTGCTTCCTATTGTTTAGGTACTCCCTTATCCACTGGAGCGCCCTACCAGTTACTCCTGCCTGTTTCTCTAGCTTATGCATCAACCTTTTATGGGGTACTGTGTCAAAGGCTTTCCGACAGTCCAAAAAAATGCAGTCCGCCCACCCTTCTCTTTCTTGTTTAATCTTTGTCACCTGATCGTAGAATTCTATCAATCCTGTAAGGCAAGATTTACCCTCCCTGAACCCATGTTGATGGGTTGTCACGAAGTCTCTTCTCTCCAGATGTGATCCGTTCCTGCTAGCCACAGAAGCTGCTCTCTCTATTATATTGATGGTGGCCAAGTTGTTTCTATCATATTCCTGTCTGGGTCTTCTGTCATTCGGTGGGGGGTTATATATGACTACTATTATAATTTTCTGTCCTCCAGTTGCTATGGTGCCTGAAATGTAGTCACTGAAACCTTCACAGTTCTGAATTACCATCTCTTCGAAACTCCAACCTTCTCTTAGTAGCAGAGCTACTAAGTGTGTGTGTGTGTGTGTGTGTGTGTGTGTGTGTACTCACCTAGTTGTACTCACCTAGTTGTGTTTGCGGGGGTTGAGCTCTGGCTCTTTGGTCCCGCCTCTCAACCGTCAATCAACAGGTGTACAGATTCCTGAGCCTATCGGGCTCTGTCATATGTACACTTGAAACTGTGTATGGAGTCAGCCTCCACCACATCACCCCCTAATGCATTCCATTTGTCAACCACTCTGACACTAAAAAAGTTCTTTCTAATATCTCTGTGGCTCATTTGGGCACTCAGTGTGTGTATGTGTATGTATGTGTGTGTGTACTCACCTATTTGTACTCACCTATTTGTGCTTGCGGGGGTTGAGCTTTGGCTCTTTGGTCCTGCCTCTCAACTGTCAATCAACTGGTGTACAGATTCCTGTGTGTGTGTGTGTGTGTGTGTGTGTGTGTGTGTGTGTGTGTGTGTGTGTGTGTGTGTGTGTGTGTGTGTGTGTGTGTGTGTGTGTGTGTGTGTGTGTGTGTGTGTGTGTGTGTGTGTGTCTGTGTGTGTGTACTCACCTAATTGTCCTTGCGGGGGTTGAGCTTTGGCTCTTTGGTTCTGCCTCTCAACTGTCAATCAACTGGTGTACAGATTCCTGAGCCTACTGGGCTCTATCATATCTACACTTGAAACTGTGCATGGAGTCAGCCTCCATACTCCATACCTCCTGTGTGTGTGTGTGTGTGTGTGTGTGTGTGTTTTCCTTCCTCTAAGCTCCACGTGTGCGGCACAATAATCCATCAGCATTATCAAAACATCAAACGCAAAGTTCTTTTTGAACTTGCGGCTTTCAAGGCCCCCTGATTGACCTTCCGGGCCAGCAATTAGCCCGGCGGATGTATCGTTACTCACCATGAGTTGTAGCGTCCATTCGGGACGCTGTACTGCCGTGCACTTCCGCTATGAATCACTCGGAAATGCCTTGTTTGCTGCGCTGGCTTAGAACTTTGACGACGTGCATTGTGGGTACTTTCGAGTCGCATATTACGGGGTACTTTCTTCTGAGTTCCGAAACATTCTCACTATTTTCAGGCAATTGACTCATTATCTTTCCTACTTTCGCTTTTTAGCGTTGAGCTTTAGCTCTTTGGTTCCCCACCTCTTCATTTTAAATCAACTGGTGTACAGGTTTCAAAGCCTATTGGGCTCTGTCAAATCTACGCTTCAAACTGTGTGACGAACCAGTCCATCTACGCTTCAAACTGTGTGACGAACCAGTCCATCTACGCTTCAAACTGTGTGACGAACCAGCCCATCTACGCTTCAAACTGTGTGACGAACCAGCCCATCTACGCTTCAAACTGTGTGATGAACCAGCCCATCTACGCTTCAAACTGTGTGACGAACCAGCCCATCTACGCTTCAAACTGTGTAACGAACCAGCCCATCTACGCTTCAAACTCTGTGACGAACCAGCCCATCTACGCTTCAAACTGTGTGACGAACCAGCCCATCTACGCTTCAAACTGTGTAACGAACCAGCCCATCTACGCTTCAAACTGTGTAACGAACCAGTCCATCTACGCTTCAAACTGTGTGACGAACTAGCCCGAAGCTAACCCCTCTCTCTCTCTCTCTCTTCTGAAGACCTTACGCCCTATCATTAGCATGCGAAGGTAGACAAATTAACCCAATTAACCTGTCGTGAGTGCGGCTTATATCCCGAGGAAGCGTCTGAATTAAGGTGCATTAATTCTCTTAAACAGCCGCGTTTTGCACGTTAGCCTCGTTAGCGTGCAAAATGAGATGCAATGTGTGGACGAATTACAGTTGCCATGAGCAGTGGCAAGCTTCGGGTTCTCCAGTAACGGCTTTCCATCATACGGGCTCACCATAGCCCGTGCTACTTGGAACTTTGTGTTCCAGGTAGCAAATCTTAAACAACAACAACAGCAACGGCTTCCTCGAAGGCTCTTAGTGAGCAAATCCACAAGGGCCGTGACGAGGATTCGAACCTGCGTCCGGGAGCATCCAAGACACTGCCTTAATCGACTGAGCTACGACAAGGCTCTTAGTGAGAATTAATTCCCCGACGGAGGAAATGTTTCCCGCGTGAAGGGAATTGTCATGAGTACTGATTGTGCACAACCCGTTCTCGCACTTTCGTATAGTCAATATTGACTTATTAAATACGTGCATATGTGACATACTAAATATACTAGTTGACCTTGAAAAGCTTCATAGAAAACACCGACCTTACCTAACCTTCTTAGTATGTTAAGATAAGCATCTTATTGCTTCGTAATTAAAAATTATTACTTAACCTATTATAGGTATAGGTTAAGTAATAATTGTAATTACGAAGCAATAAGATGCTTATCTTAACATACTAAGAAGGTTAAGTAAGGTCGGTGTTTTCTATGAAGCTTTTCAAGGTAAACTAGTATGTTTAGTATGTCACATATGCACATATTTAATAAGTCAATATTGACTGTGAAAAAGTGCGAGAACGGGTTGATTGTGAGGGGGGTCGAAGCTCACCAACACTTATGGCAGGTGAGGACTATTCCTTCCCTCACCTGGCTTCATTTCTGTCATCGTTGGTACACAGTTTTGCATAATAAAGCGAGAATCTTGTGTGTTTCCGGCGGTTCCGTAAGAATACAGGAATTGTCATTCTGTAAACATATCGAGGACGTTTCTAATGGGTACAAAATATTCATATTGTCTCATAAACAATTAGCTAAACAAGGAGTGAAGTGGAGGACTAAATAACGACAATTTTATAATGGTATATCACATATTTTTTTCGTAAATATGTAAATTGTTTTTAAATAAAATAATTTTTACTATGAGACATAGTCTATCAGAGGGGGGGGGGATATGCACCAAGATGTGTGTGTGTGTGTATATATATATATATATATATATATATATATATATATATATATATATATATATATATATATATATATATATATATGTCGCACCTAGTAGCCAGAACGCACTTCTCGGCCTACTATTCAAGGCCCGATTTGCCTAATAAGCCAAGTTTTCCTGAATTAATACATTTTCTCTAATTTTTTTCTTGTGAAATGATAAAGCTACCCATTTCATTATGTATGAGGTCAATTTTTTTTATTGGAGTTAAAATTAACGTAGATATATGACCGAACCTAACCAACCCTACCTAACCTAACCTAACCTATCTTTATAGGTTAGGTTAGGTTAGGTAGCCGAAAAAGTTAGGTTAGGTTAGGTTAGGTAGGTTAGGTAGTCGAAAAACAATTAATTCATGAAAACTTGGCTTATTAGGCAAATTGGGCCTTGCGTAGTAGGCTGAGAAGTGCGTTCTGGCTACTAGGTACGACATATATATATATATATATATATATATATATATATATATATATATATATATATATATACAGATATATACACCACACTCCAGAGGTTGATAGGTTTTAATAACCCTTCAGAGGTTGATAGGCCCTAATAACCCTCCAGAGGTTGATGGGTCTTAATAACCCTCCAGAGGTTGATAGGTCTTAATAACCCTCCAGAGGTTGATGGGTCTTAATAACCCTCCAGAGGTTGATAGGTCTTAATAACCCTCCAGAGGTTGATAGGCCCTAATAACCCTCCAGAGATTGATTGGCCCTAATAACCTTCCAGAGGCTGATAGACCTTAATAACCCTCCAGAGGTTGATAGACCCTAATAACCCTCCAGAGGTTGATAGACCCTAATAACCCTCCAGAGATTGATTGGCCCTAATAACCTTCCAGAGGCTGATAGACCCTAATAACCCTCCAGAGGCTGATAGGCCCTAATAACCCTCCAGAGGCTGATAGGCCCTAATAACCCTCCAGAGGTTGATAGACCCTAATAACCCTCCAGAGGCTGATAGACCCTAATAACCCTCCAGAGGCTGATAGACCCTAATAACCCTCCATAGGTTGATAGGCCCTAATAACCCTCCAGAGGCTGATAGACCCTAATAACCCTCCAGAGGCTGATAGACCCTAATAACCCTCCATAGGTTGATAGGCCCTAATAACCCTCCAGAGGCTGATAGACCCTAATAACCCTCCATAGGTTGATAGACCCTAATAACCCTCCAGAGGTTGATAGGCCCTAATAACCCTCCATAGGTTGATAGACCCTAATAACCCTCCATAGGTTGATAGACCCTAATAACCCTCCAGAGGTTGATAGACCCTAATAACCCTCCAGAGGTTGATAGACCCTAATAACCCTCCAGAGGTTGATAGACCCTAATAACCCTCCAGAAGTTGATAGACCCTAATAACCCTCCATAGGTTGATAGACCCTAATAACCCTCCATAGGTTGATAGACCCTAATAACCCTCCAGAGGCTGATAGACCCTAATAACCCTCCAGAGGTTGATAGGCCCTAATAACCCTCCAGAGGTTGATAGGCCCTAATAACCCTCCAGAGGCTGATAGACCCTAATAACCCTCCAGAGGCTGATAGACCCTAATAACCATCCAGAGGTTGATAGACCCTAATAACCCTCCAGAGGTTGATAGACCCTAATAACCCTCCAGAGGCTGATAGGCCCTAATAACCCTCCAGAGGTTGATAGACCTTAATAACCCTCCATAGGTTGATAGACCCTAATAACCCTCCAGAGGTTGATAGGCCCTAATAACCCTCCAGAGGTTGATAGACCCTAATAACCCTCCATAGGTTGATAGACCCTAATAACCCTCCATAGGTTGATAGACCCTAATAACCCTCCAGAGGTTGATAGGCCCTAATAACCCTCCAGAGGCTGATAGACCTTAATAACCCTCCAGAGGTTGATAGGCCCTAATAACCCTCCAGAGGTTGATAGGCCCTAATAACCCTCCAGAGGTTGATAGGCCCTAATAACCCTCCAGAGGTTGATAGGCCCTAATAACCCTCCAGAGGTTGATAGACCCTAATAACCCTCCAGAGGCTGATTGGCTTTAAACCCAACACCAAACACAGACTTCCGCAAAATGGTTTAAAAAGTGTCTTCCTTTTACTAGCTAAGGAGAACGTTCAGTAAACTTACATCTTCTCTCTCTCTCTCTCTAAAACATTTGTAAATGCCTCTTTACTGTTAATGCTGTGTGATCATTTACAATATTTTATTAGCTCTTAAATGTAAATATTTTGTGTTTGTTAATGCTGTATGACCAGTTAGAATATTCATTTGGCTTTGTCCTCTCTGCATGACTGTAAATACATTGCTATTATTAAATGTTGTGTGAACATTCAGAATATCTTTTGTTTGTCGTCAAAATATCACTGTAAGTAGTTTGTTATTGTTAGAGGTTTCATGACCATTCAGAATATTTCTTTCGTCCCTTCTCAATATATCACCGTTAATGGGTGGTGGTTCATTGAGTTCAAGAGGCAATTTTCGCTAATGTTCACTGTAAATCACTTGTTAACGGCTTCATGTTAACTGTGAATTACCCCCAGACACTCCTAGTTCGCCTGAGGCTTTCCCACGCCCTCTCAACCAATCACGCTCGTTCAAACCTTTTTTTTTCCCCAAAAAAGGTGATTGTACTGGGAGCTATTTACAGCGTATGATAAGGAAAAGCCCTTTGATATTTCTGGGGTACGGTACGAAATGTGTGTGTACAAGAGTTCGAGCAATGAGTGCCATCTTCTTGGATGGGTCGGCAGAGCCAAGGGCGTCGAACGGTTCTTTGCAGGATTGAGCGATCGAGCCCCGATGGTGGAAGTGATTTGGCACGGTTCCTTCACTCTGTCCTCATTCCGGGGCTATATACTCATACTGGCTTAGTGCTTTCTCCTCATAATTACCTTAGCTCCATGCAAATGAAGGTTTACAAAATGAGAAACAATATACCAGAAAAAATTGTGATAACATTAAACAAAATTAAAATAATCAAAAACGAAATAACCCTCTACTCCACCACAAAAAAAATTCTGTACAGGTTCCAAAATTTTGTTTAAGAATTTAAAGTCATTATGAGACCATTTTTAATCTGGGAATTACATTAATTACTTTGTCATTTGATCGACGTTAATTTACAAGTAAACAGTTCTTCACTTAAGAGTATTACCTGTTCTCTCCCCCAATGGTTTTGGGCGAAAAGTCTGATATTAATCTTTAATTTACACAGCTAGAAAAAAAATGTATTTTGTAAAACATTGGTTTAAAGGAATCACAGAAGCAGGATAATTGTGAAGATAAAGCGTTCAGCCAGTTTAACTGTACAGGAGAAAGAGGGAATATGAGGACAAGGAACTGGTCACCTTGGATATGAGGACAAGGAACTGGTCACCTGAGACATGAGGACAAGGAACTGGTCACCTGAGACATGAGGACAAGGAACTGGTCACCTGAGACATGAGGACAAGGAACTGGTCACCTGAGACATGAGGACAAGGAACTGGTCACCTGAGACATGAGGACAAGGAACTGGTCACCTGAGACATGAGGACAAGGAACTGGTCACCTGAGACATGAGGACAAGGAACTGGTCACCTGAGACATGAGGACAAGGAACTGGTCACCTTGGATATGAGGACAAGGAACTGGTCACCTTGGATATGAGGACAAGGAACTGGTCACCTTGGATATGAGGACAAGGAACTGGTCACCTTGGATATGAGGACAAGGAACTGGTCACCTGAGACATGAGGACAAGGAACTGGTCACCTGAGACATGAGGACAAGGAACTGGTCACCTGAGACATGAGGACAAGGAACTGGTCACCTGAGACATGAGGACAAGGAACTGGTCACCTGAGACATGAGGACAAGGAACTGGTCACCTGAGACATGAGGACAAGGAACTGGTCACCTGAGACATGAGGACAAGGAACTGGTCACCTGAGACATGAGGACAAGGAACTGGTCACCTTGGATATGAGGACAAGGAACTGGTCACCTTGGATATGAGGACAAGGAACTGGTCACCTTGGATATGAGGACAAGGAACTGGTCACCTTGGATATGAGGACAAGGAACTGGTCACCTGAGACATGAGGACAAGGAACTGGTCACCTGAGACATGAGGACAAGGAACTGGTCACCGGAGACATGAGGACAAGGAACTGGTCACCTGAGACATGAGGACAAGGAACTGGTCACCTTGGATATGAGGACAAGGAACTGGTCACCTGAGACATGAGGACAAGGAACTGGTCACCTGAGACATGAGGACACTGTAGTCACCTCTCTGTCCTCACAAAAAAAGTTTCTCTAACGTTTCCAATTAGTTGAAGAAAAGTCACGCTGCTTCTATTTTTATATAGTAGTTTTTAAATGTTAATAAAGGTTAATTTCAGTCAACTAGATTTAAAACTTTTTAGGCAATTTACAAACGACTATTTTTTACCATTAAAGCATCTATTTTAAATACAGTTATTTAAAGTTTGTGACTAGTCAATTACTAGTCACAATGCCCTTGATATATATATATATATATATATATATATATATATATATATATATATATATATATATATATATATATATCAATCTTTGGACAACACCCACCAGTGGGCCTCGAACCCAGAAAGCACAACTACCTTCCAGTAGCTGCCATAACTAGTACGCCTTAACCCACTACACCATCAGACCCTACAAAAGAAGTAGAGACTTCGAGATATATATACACCTCAAATATCTCCACTTCCCGAGGGCACCAGATAAGTGAGAGGTTACTCTGCGTTTTTCATCAAACGCAGAGTAACCTCTCACTTGTCTAGTGCCCTCGGGAAGTGGAGATATTTGAGGTGTATATATATCTCGAAGTCTCTACTTCTTTTGTAGGGTCTGATGGTGTAGTGGGTTAAGGCGTACTAGTTATGGCAGCTACTGGAAGGTAGTTGTGCTTTCTGGGTTCGAGGCCCACTGGTGGGTGTTGTCCAAAGATTGTTAATCTTCACTTGCGGTTTATACAAGTATAGGCTTATATATATATATATATATATATATATATATATATATATATATATATATATATATATATATATATATATATATATATATATATATATATATATATATGCCTCCAGCAACCAGCTGGACCCTTTAGAATAGGCCACCACCATCATCAACCACCCAGATCAAACCACCACCATCAACCACCACCATCAACCACCACCAACCAGCCAATTCAAACCACCACCATCAATCCAAATTACCACAAGGGTGGCAACCTCGAGGCCTTCAGATTATAAACGATTACAAATTAATTCCAACAGCAACAGACCATTAGATCCAAACTAAGCTGTTTATTTAACGGGAGGCTTATTGATGGTATAATGTAACTCCTGCAGCTCCTGGGCCCCGGCTCTCTATCTGCCTTAGAA
Organism: Procambarus clarkii; assembly: GCF_040958095.1. Classification (NCBI taxonomy): domain Eukaryota; kingdom Metazoa; phylum Arthropoda; class Malacostraca; order Decapoda; family Cambaridae; genus Procambarus; species Procambarus clarkii. Next base: position 14,857,508 of record NC_091212.1, on the reverse strand, counting down.
CCATGACCCACTACCGGGGTGTCACAGTAGTCTCAGGTCCCTCGTGTTCACTGTAAACTGTAAACACATCACCATCTTGATTTGTTTACATTTTCTCCTCCTCCTCCTGCGTCACCTCCATCTTCTTCTTCTTCTTTCTCTTCTGCTTCATCATCTTTTGCGTCATCTCCTCTATTTTCGTCAATATTTATTCCCAGATGGACAAAAATATTAAGGCTAAGTCTGTAAACTAAACTTACGTCGGTTGAAATAAGTCTGAAAGAGCTACCTGCCTGTCAGACCAAGATATTAACCAGAGCAAGATATTGACCAGACCAAGACATTGACCAGACCAAGATATTGACCAGAGCAAGATATTGACCAGACCAAGACATTGACCAGACCAAGATATTGAACAGACCAAGATATTGACCAGACCAAGACATTGACCAGAGCAAGATATTGACCAGACCAAGATATTAACCAGAGCAAGATATTGACCAGTCTAAGATATTAACCAGTCCAAGAATCAGTTCAGTTACAGACATAATTAATGGGTCACTAACTCGGGACAGAAGAGCTTCCATTAGCAACAGGTGACAGCCCCTGGAAACACAAACCGTAACTGCCTCTATTTTCCGCTTGTTACAACTCGTAATAAAGTTGTTACATCTTGGCTTAACGTGTTTATGACGAATTAGAACGTTGTTACAACTTGCTCTATTGGTTGTTATAACTGGTTAGGAGGTGTTAAAACTTGTTCGAACGATGTACCAACGTCGTAGTTTCGGTGTGTGTTTGGCGGGAACTCACTGTGTAATCACCAGAAACAATTCATTGTTGTACAAGTCTCTTAGGAATCACTGTCAGCAGACTTTAAGAATATGGCTCATCAAGAACAACTAAAAATCTACCTAGTGACCCCCCCCTTTGTTATGCAACATTGCACAGAGGAATATAGAAACAAGCTTCACATCTGACAGCTTCATATACTTGAGAGACGAATCAGTAGACCAGCACAGACATGAATCTGAAGCTGCAATTATGGCATGAAATGGCATAGTTTACTGCAGTCTAAATCACGTACTTAACTTGTTAAGTTAACTTGTTAACATCTTGTACTTAAGATGTTAACCATTCAAAAGGCTTTGGAATATGCTCTTGCTGAACACCATCACCACATTGTTGGACATACACATTCGAGAATTTCCATTGATAAACAAATCCATAATGGCCGTGATAAGGGCTCGAACCTACGCCTTAAAAGGATCCCAGACGCTGCCTTAATCGACAAATTTTGTTCATTTGATGCATCACGCTATCAGGATTTCTGTCTGTGTGTCTGCCATTGATACCTTGCAACCAGAACACACATGTAACATCATCCACCTAACCATCAATGACACGTCATTAATGCAAACAATCAAACGATAATCTCATTACGCAGAGAGAGAGAGAGAGAGAGAGAGAGAGAGAGAGAGAGAGAGAGAGAGAGAGAGAGAGAGAGAGAGAGAGAGAGAGAGAGACAGACAGACAGACAGACAGAGAGAGAGAGAGAGAGAGAGAGAGAGAGAGAGAGAGAGAGAGAGAGAGAGAGAGAGAGAGAGAGAGAGAGAGAGAGAGAGAGAGAGAGAGAGAGCAGGAACCAGTGTCGCCCCCAGTAATGAATGCACACGTAGAAAGCGCCTGATAAGCCTGTGGTTGGCAAGGCCTCGTTGCCTAAATTAATGATTCGATACAGACGACCCAAATGCTCCAAGTAAAGTAACTAGTTTACACACACAGAGTCATTTAATAGGATTAGCATTTCCACTATGGTGTGGGAGGGAGAGTATTATAATTTTAGGACGTTTGTTCAAGCCCGTTTGTCCGTCTCTGTCTTCGTCTCTCTGTCTCTTTCTGTCTGTCTCTCTCTGTCGGTCTCGCTCTGTTTCTATTTGTGTGTTTGTCTGTGTCTGTGTCTATTTATGTGTCTTTGTTTCTCTCTATCTCTGTCAATGTCTGCGTTGCTTTGTCTATCTCTGTGTCTCTCCATCTCTTTGTTTTCAACTCTTTGTCTCTATGTCTGGCTCTCTATATAATTGGCTTCATCATTTCCTCTCTTCTTTGCTTTGTCTTCGTCTCCTGTACATACAGGAATCACAATAGCGTGATGCATCAAATGAACAAATCCACAAGGGCCGTGATGAGGATTCGAACCTACGTCCGAGAGGATCCCAGACGCTGCCTTATATCGACTATTCGTTTGATACATCAAACTATTTTGATTTCTGTGTGTATTGGAGATTGGGTGATGCATAGGGTGAGGTGAACACCACACACTTATAAACGTCTACGTCACTGCATGTAAGCTTCACGGGCTCACCATAGCCCGTGCTACATGTCCATTTCGATCTAAGTAGCTAAATTAAAAACAACAACAAGTATGTAATCTTACGGGCTATTCATGCCCGTGCCACCTCTTGGGTGGCTTAATCTTCATAAATCATGCATGTAAGCGTAGTATATCTGAGCCTTTTGTGCACAGTGTGTATTTCTGAAGATTGTCATAGTCAAATTATCTGACGAAACGTTGAGAAATAAAAGGGGAATCCTATATTATAATCTTTCTCTCTTGACATATTAGAGACTAATAATCTTATTAAGAAAGGTGATCTGACAACCCTACCACCCCCCCTTTTCCTATCAATGATATGTGATATCATTGATACGTGATATCATGAACCAGTAATATCAATTGATACGTGATATCATCATGAACCAGTAATATCAGTTGATACGTGATATCATCATGAATCAGTAATATCAATTGATACGTGATATCATCATGAACCAGTAATATCAATTGATACGTGATATCATTGATACGTAATATCATCATGAACCAGTAATATCAAGTGATACGTGATATCATCAAGAACCAGTAATATCAATTGATACGTGATATCATCATGAACCAGTAATATCAATATTATTATTTTGACAATGTCGTAGAAAAATTAACAACACCTTTCATCAACCAATGAAGCTTCATTTCTTCTGTTGCAGAATCAACCATCAACTGTTGGGTCTGCGCCCAATAGGTTACCACTTGGTAAACCTTCTGCTTCACTCCTGCGCATGTCTGCTGCTGACACGGCTTCTGCTGCGCCTTCTGCGCCTGCCCCAGGGCACGGCTCTATCCGCAGGGCTCCTGTTTGCTATCCACCCCATCCATACCGAGGCGGTCAGTAGCCTACCCTTGACAGGTTCTGGTAGATGGGAGGTAGATTGAAGGGTAGATTCACCTAAAATCAGGGATTTGTTGGATTGGTGTTGAAGAGTGGGATAGAATGTGTTAATTCAAAGGGATTGGTGGATTTTGTTAGGGGATTGGCTCGATTAGTAGTGGTAAAAGGGAATAGATTGGTGTTGATAAAGTGGATAGAATATTTTTAGGGCACTATAGAAGGTCTTAGGATAGAGAAATGGGCTTTGAGAAAAGATGAGAGAAAGGCAGTGACAAAGTCAAGGAAGGTATTATATCCTCACAGGTGTTGTGTTAACCTTTCCTCTTCCCTTACAGGTGTTGTGTTAACCTTTCCTCTTCCCTCACAGGTGTTGTGTTAACCTTTCCTCTTCCCTCACAGGTGTTGTGTTTACCTTTCCTCTTCCCTCACAGGTGTTGTGTTTACCTTTCCTCTTCCCTTACAGGTGTTGTGTTAACCTTTCCTCTTCCCTTACATGTGTTGTGTTTACCTTTCCTCTTCCCTTACAGGTGTTGTGTTAACCTTTCCTCTTCCCTCACAGGTGTTGTGTTAACCTTTCCTCTTCCCTCACAGGTGTTGTGTTAACCTTTCCTCTTCCCTCACAGGTGTTGTGTTAACCTTTCCTCTTCCCTCACAGGTGTTGTGTTAACCTTTCCTCTTCCCTTACAGGTGTTGTGTTAACCTTTCCTCTTCCCTCACAGGTGTTGTGTTAACCTTTCCTCTTCCCTCACAGGTGTTGTGTTTACCTTTCCTCTTCCCTCACAGGTGTTTACCTTTCCACAGGTGACGGGACTGGTGGGTAGGGCCGACGTGCTTGCCTCAATCACCTTTCTGGCCGCTGTTCTCACCTATCACAGGTATTAACTTAGAGATGGTTTCCCTACGATGCCGCTCCTAATCTCTCTCTGTTTATCTTTATCTCAACTCCCTGGTTTACTCTCCCTTCCCAGTGGGAGAGGTAGGGATGGGTGGATAGCTTCCCCCTTCCCAGTGGGAGAGGCAGGGATGGGTGGATAGCTTCCCCCTTCCCAGTAGGAGAGGCAGAGATGGGTGGATAGCTTCCCCCTTCCCAGTAGGAGAGGCAGGGATGGGTGGATAGCTTCCCCCTTCCCAGTGGGAGAGGCAGAGATGGGTGGATAGCTTCCCCCTTCCCAGTGGGAGAGGCAGGGATGGGTAGGGAGCTCCCCCCTTCCCAGTGGGAGAGGTAGGGATGGGTAGAGAACTTCCCCTTCCCAGTGGGAGAGGTAGGGATGGGTAGATAGCTCCCTCCTTCCCAGTGGGAGAGGTAGGGATGGGTAGAGAACTTCCCCTTCCCAGTGGGAAAGGCAGAGATGGATAGAGAGCTTCCTCCTTCCCAGTGGGAGAGGCAGGGATGGGGTAGATAGCTTCCCCCTTCCCAGTGGGAGAGGCAGGGATGGGTAGATTCCTCCCCTGAATAGTGGAAACGAGTGTCGGAAGGAGGGAGGTGACAAGGTGACACGCTTTTAGGTTACGTGAGGTGTGGAGAGGAACTGGATGAGTAGGCCTCTTGGGTACTGGGAGGAGGAGCTGCCTCGGGTAATAGGATCCCTCTTGAGTAACTAGAGGAGCTCTTTTGAGTATTGGGAGGAGGAGCTGGCTTGAGTAATGGGAAGGGAAGGGATAGAAGCCAGAAATTATATCAGTACTATAAGTTTTTCTGTGGGAATTAGGACTCGAATCTCACTTAACGACCGGCTGGGGTCTGCTTTATCTCTGAGTCATTATTTTGGAAGATTTACCTCTGGAGGATGCCCGGCCTATCACCTCCTGTGCCCTCCAGAGAGGCTGTGGAGTACTGTCAACAATTGATTGCAGTCTCCGTGGTGTAGTGGTAAGACACTCGCCTGGCGTTCCGCGAGCGCTATGTCATGGGTTCGTATCCTGGCCGGCGAGGATTTACTGGGCGCAATTCCTTAACTGTAGCCTCTGTTTAACGCAACAGTAAAATGTGTACTTGGATGAAAAAACGATTCTTCGCGGCAGGGGATCGTATTCCAGGGACCATTAGGATTAAGGACTTGCCCGAAACGCTACGCGTACTAGTGGCTGTACAAGAATGTAACAACTCTTGTATATATCTCAAAAAAAAAAAAAAACTGACAAGCTACCTCTAGCCTCAAAGGTATTTCCTTATCTTGGAAATATTGAGAAATAAATCACCTTCAATTCTTACATAAAAATTATTATGAAATGTTCTGTATATATGTATAACAGTGTCAGACCACGAAGGAAAGAATTGAAACAGGAATTTCCTTAAGTACTTTTGTATTTAATAATACATCTTCAGAAGGATTCCTTCTGGAGATGTACTATTAAATACGAAAGTACTTAAGGAAATTCCTGTTTCAATTCTTCCTTCGTGGTCTGACACTGTCACATTTTTCATCATGTGTTTATTTTCGTGATTTACACACACACACACACACAATATTATATATATATATATATATATATATATATATATATATATATATATATATATATATATATATATATATATATATATATATATATATATATATATATATATATATATATATATATATATATATACTCAGTGTTTTCATAAGCTCGTCCGCCAATCACCAAGTCCAATTGTGTTCTACTTTGCTGTGGAACTTTTTAAACAATAAATCCTTATTAATTAAAAAATAATGTGCGAGGATTATATTGAGTCTAGCCAAATTATTTTAATCCTCAAAGAGCATATACCAGTACGATTATATTCTTACGTTAAATAATTATACGGATCGCAACATCAATAAGTCTTGCATTCTCTAAATTAAATAAAACATAGTACAATGTATTTTATTTCAACACTCGCAACTAATCCCACCCAATCACTGGATTATCAGTTAACAACTAATCACCTTATGTCAATCAGCGCCAAGTAACAGCCAGATCACTGCGGAAGCGTATTGGCGTTCTAATCTGGTCTTGTAGACCAGATCAGATCTTTTTCATTGTCTGGGATGCTCCCGGACGCAGGTTCGAATCCTGGTCACGGCCCTTGTGGATTTGTTCACATGATGCATCGCTTTAGTGTGACCTCTGTGTGTAGGCTAATAGCTCTTGCCAAAGTGAGTTTGACAGCTGTCCACCAATCTTGATCCAGCCAGAGTTGTAACGATTGGAACAGATTGTTAAGAACATTTCCTCTAACCCTCTTTCTCCCAAGCTCTCCTCCGTGGCGGGTAGTGATTAACTCGACTGTGATGCAGGCATTAATAATGCAAATAAAGAATAATCAATGATAATATAAGTAGAGATACTGGGAGGTTGGTAGCAAATCACCTGAGTGTAGTTAAATGGTGAGAATACTGTGTAAAGTGCGGTATAAGTGGTGGGATTATACTCCATTCTTTGTGAGTCCGCGATCATTGAGTCATTAGTGTCCACTCAGCTTGTGGTGTGTGTGTGTGTGTGTGGTGTGTGTGTGTGTGTGTAGTGTGTGTGTGGTGTGTGTGTGTGTGTGTGTGTGTGTGTGTGTGTGTGTGTGTGTGTGTGTGTGTGTGTGTGTGTGTGTGTGTGGTGTGTGTGTGTGTGTGGTGTGTGTGTGTGTGTGTGTGTGTGTGTGTGTGTGTGGTGTGTGTGTGTGTGTGTACTTACCTAATTGTACTTACCTAATTGTGCTTGCGGGGGTTGAGCTCTGGCTCTTTGGTCCCGCCTCTCAACCGTCAATCAACTGGTGTACAGATTCCTGAGCCTAAACTGTGTGTGTGTGTGTGTGTGTGTGTGTGTGTGGTGTGTGTGTGTGTGGTGTGTGTGTGTGTGTGGTGTGTGTGTGTGTGTGTGGTGTGTGTGTGTGTGGTGTGTGTGTGTGTGTGTGTGATAACTAACGCAGCTAATTACTTACAGTGGTAACCAGGATATATATATATATATATATATATATATATATATATATATATATATATATATATATATCACCTGTACTTAGATAATGAACACCCAAAACCCCCAATGATAATCGAAATGCCTTTTTCAGTTGCTGTGCTGATTGAACCACACACGAATCATGACCAAAGTGACCTGACACACTCTTAACTCTTTCTCATCACCACACAGAGGAGCACAACACCACGCGGTAACAACCAACATGTTCACAACCTGAGATCATTAGTGAGAGAGATGATGTTGTAACTTAGAGTGGGAAATATCAGCGGCCGAAGTGGAGAAAGAGATGCTTAGTCGAGGCGTTTAGGGAGGCTGCTACGGGAGATGATGAGAGATGGTAGGCAGGTGGTGGACCAGATGGTCGAGAGGTTATCTTGAGGTTATCTTGAGATGATTTCGGGGCTTTTTAGTCCCCGCGGCCCGGTCCTCGACCAGGCCTCCACCCCCAGGAAGCAGCCCGTGACAGCTGACTAACACCCAGGTACCTATTTTATTGCTAGGTAACAAGGGCATAGGGTGAAAGAAACTCTGCCCATTGTTTCTCGCCGGCGCCCGGGTTCGAACCCGGGAACACAGGATCACAAGTCCAGCGTGCTGTCCGCTCGGCCGACCGGCTCCCTCCCGGAGGTGGAGGTCTATAGATAAGCGAACGAAAAGGAATATGAATACACAAAAAGCCAATAATAACCAGTGGGTGAGCGGCGACGTTGGTGGGGGGTTAAGAAGAAGAACAGTTTCTTGCAGGTCGGCGTTCGATCTCCGATGGTCCAAATGATTGTGCACCATTCCTTCCCACCGTCCTATCCCACCTTGTCCTTATATCTCTCCCAAATGCCATATAGTCGAACCGACTGACCGCTTCTCCTCATAAATACCTACAATGATTGCAGGAAAAACTCATTTTAACATGTAAAAAAACAGCATTTTTACCATATTCAAACAACATTCTCCAATAAACATACACAAAATCTGTAGTTACTGAACAGCTGAACAAAATGTTCAACGTGTAGCTCAGTGCTGAGACATACAATAGAGAGGAAAGAGTTTGATAACATGTGAGTTATTCTTAGATAACTTTCTGGAATATATTGACCAGACCACACATTAGAAGTTGAAGGGACGACGACGTTTCGGTCCGTCCTGGACCATTCTCAAGTCGATTGTGAATCAATCGACTTGAGAATGGTCCAGGACGGACCGAAACGTCGTCGTCCCTTCACCTTCTAGTGTGTGGTCTGGTCAACATACTTCAGCCACGTTATTGTGACTCATCGCCTGCTTTCTGGAATATCTTATCGACCCCCCAATTCGTCCCTCTCCGCCAGAGCGATAGACGGCCACAGGGACGAGGCACGAGAACCAGAATCGACCGATGACGAAGAAGAGGGACCAGGAGGATCAGAAGGAAGAAGGGAAATATCAGTCCTGCTTGAAGGTGGAAGCGGTTGTGCATCCTTCTGCGAAAGTGCCAGGCGGAGGCTTCCTGGAAGCGTCCAGGATAGCATAGGTGCAGCGGGCAGAGGGGGCGTGGGTTCAGGGGGGAGAGGAAGAGGGGATGGGGAATGGGGAAAAGGGGGGAGAGGTGGAGGAGATAGTTGGGAGTGGGCAAGAATGACAGGGGTGTTAGCAGGAGTCGGAACACTATGCAAGGAACACGCCCTCACTTCTCTCCTAGTCTGTGCCGCCTGGGACCTCATTCTGCACAGGAAACACCTCAGAAGGTGAGTTTTTAAGTCTCTCTCTCTCTCTCTCTCTCTCTCTCTCTCTCTCTCTCTCTCTCTCTCTCTCTCTCTCTCTCTCTCTCTCTCTCTCTCTCTCTCTCTCTCTCTCTCTCTCTCTCTCTCTCTCTCTCTCTCTCTCTCTCTCTCTCTCTCTCCATGTATGAAAACCACCCCACAATCTCATTCCACATCCCCTTCTACCGTTTTCTCTCAAAAGTGGTGAGAATTAACTTCTCATCTCTCCTCACCAGGCTACTGTCAGGGAAGGCTCAGCTGAGACACCTCACGCCTCTCCTACGTAGACTCCTGTGGCTCACAGCGACGGTGAGAGACACGGTTGTTGTTGTTGCTGTTTAAGATTCAGCTACTGGGGGAACTAAGAGGTCCAAGTAGCACGGGCTATGGCGATCCCGTAGTGGACTTACCTGGCACAGGAGCAGGGCGCTGAGGGAGACGGGATGAAAGGTGTCTCTATATACCGTCTATACTCATTGTAGACGGTTAACATTGTAAACATTATACACTGTTTATATCCCATTCATTGTAACATTCCCCCTCCCCCCCCCCCCACTTTCCTACATTGTAACCTGCATACAGTCCTAGGTTGTGCGTGCGTGTGTGTGTGTGTGTGTGTGTGTGTGTGTGTGTGTGTGTGTGTGTGTGTGTGTGTGTGTGTGTGTGTGTGTGTGTGTGTGTGTGTGTGTGTGTGTGTGTGTGTGTGTGTGTGTGTGTGTGTGTGTGTGTGTGTGTGTGTGTGTGTGTGTGTGTGTGTGTGTGTGTGTGTGTGTGTGTGTGTACTCACCTATTTGCACTCACCTATTTGTGTTTGCGGGGGTTGAGCTTTGGCTCTTTGGTCCCGCCTCTCAACTGTCAATCAACTGGTGTACAGATTCCTGAGCCTACTGGGCTCTATCATATCTACATTTAAAACTGTGTATGGAGTCAGCCTCCACCACATCACTGCCTAGTGCATTCCATCCGTTAACTACTCTGACATTGAAAAAGTTCCTTCTAACGTCTCTGTGGCTCATGTGGGTACTCAGTTTCCACCTGTGTCCCCTTGTTCGCGTCCCACCAGTGTTGAATAGGTTATCCTTGTTTACCCGGTCGATTCCTCTGAGGATTTTGTAGGTTGTGATCATGTCTCCCCTTACTCTTCTGTCTTCCAGTGTCATAAGGTGCATTTCCCGCAGCCTTTCCTCGTAACTCATGCCTCTTAGTTCTGGGACTAGTCTAGTGGCATACCTTTGGACTTTTTCCAGCTTCGTCTTGTGCTTGACAAGGTACGGGCTCCATGCTGGGGCCGCATACTCCAGGATTGGTCTTACATATGTGGTGTACAAGATTCTGAATGATTCCTTACACAGGTTCCTGAACGCTGTTCTGATGTTAGCCAGCCTCGCATATGCCGCAGACGTTATTCTCTTTATGTGGGCTTCAGGAGACAGATTTGGTGTGATATCAACTCCTAGATCTTTCTCTCTGTTCGTTTCATTAAGTACTTCATCTCCTATTCTGTATCCTTTGTTTGACCTCCTATTTCCACCACCTAGTTTCATTACTTTGCATTTACTCGGGTTGAACTTCAACCGTTGTGTGTGTGTTTGTGTGTGTGTGTGTGTGTGTGTGTGTGTGTGTGTGTGTGTGTGTGTGTGTGTGTGTGTGTGTGTGTGTGTGTGTGTGTGTGTGTGTGTGTGTGTGTGTGTGTGAATAACAGTTAATTGATTGACAGTTGAGAGGCGGGCCGAAAGAGACAGAGCTCAACACCCGCAAGCACATCTATGTGAATACAACTAGATGAATACACACACACACACACACACACACACACACACACACACACACACACACACACACACACACACACACACACACACACACACACACACACACACACACAAAAAACACACACACACACACACACACACACACACACACACACACACACACACACACACACACACACACACACACACACACACAAAACACAAAACACACACACACACAAAAAAACATCAAACTTTCCTTGTTTCAGTAACTACACGATCTCACTAACTTCTGATAGGTATCTTAAAGGAATTTTAAACTTTCAAAATTTTTGGACAGCATCATTCAAGGTTTTTCTTTTAGGGGAGGAGGAGGAAAGGCGTACAATGTGTCTTTTTATAGTGTTAGTGACACTGACATTTGTCTCTGATATACTCAAATTGAAATGCCATTTGTTGCTTAATATTTCCATCTGAATGGTTGATACGGTAGTTAAGTTATCAGACGTTTAATGGTGGTTCATTCTCTGTTAATCAATATGTTCACTTCAAAGTGTTTATTTGCGTATTTATATGTTTAACTGTCTCTTTTTTTTTCTTACCCATTCGGCGTCTCTCTCTTTTTCTCTCTCTCTCTCTCTTATTGACCAGGCCACACACTGGAAAGTGAAGAGACGACGACGTTTCGGTCCGTCCTGGACCATTCTCAAGTCGATTTCACATTACAATCGACTTGAAAATGGTCCAGGACGGACCAAAACATCGTCATCCCACCACTTTCTAGTGTATGATTTGGTCAACATATTTCAGCCACGTTATTGTGACTCCTCGTCTCTCTCTCTCTCTCTCTCTCATTCCCTCTCTCTCTCCCTCACCCACTCTCTCATCTCCCGCTCCGGTGCTTCGACCTTCCGACCAGCACTGTAGGTTGGTATGTCCACAGGGCGCTGGCATCTTGTGTGTGCGTCTGTGGCTTTTGAGAGGGATGGCCCCTGTCTTCAGTGACCAGGACAATCCAGCCTCCTTCTCCCCGTCTCTCCTAACAAGGTAGGTCGCCTGGCCGGATAGCTTTATCAAGTCGCCTCGCCGGAAAACCTTTCTAGTTCACTGTACTGATCATCCTTCCTCATATCAGGTTATATATATTAACCTATTCCTTAAATCTATTGGTTCTATTGCTTAAATCACTTTAATGAGGCGTCTTACTGGATTGAAACAAGCCTGACTATATGACACTGGGTGCCAGCTCCTAATATGCCATTGAATCAGAGAGTGCCAAGCATTTCAAGCCTGCATGCTACCACCCAACATTGTTATGTCGGACCGTCCTGTCACAGTCGGTGAAATAGGCACTGAGGTTGGAATTTCACAGGAGAGTGTTGTGGTTACCAGACTTGAGCATCAGGGGAGGAGATGTCTAGGATGCCTGGAAGATTGGATCTTAGAAACCTGTCAGTGCTCAGGATCATCACTTTGAAGCCTCTCAGTGCTCAGAATCATCAACTTGAAATCTCTCAGTGCTCAGAATCATCACATTGAAGCCTCTCAATGCTCAGAATCATCACTTTGAAACCTCTCAGTGTTCAGAATCATCGTATTGAAACCTCTCAATGCTCAGAATCATCACATTGAAACCTCTCAGTGCTCAGAATCATCAACTTGAAACCTCTCAGTGCTCAGAATCATCAACTTGAAACCTCTCAGTGCTCACAATCATCATCTTGAAACCTCTCAGTGCTCAGAATCATCACATTGAAGCCTCTCAGTGCTCAGAATCATCACATTGAAGCCTCTCAGTGCTCAGAATCATCACATTGAACTGCTCCAAGACGATTCTCTTATCTTTACTTTCCTATAACAAGAAACACAAAAATGGGCAGAAATCAACACTTTGTCGACAAGATCACGAACTTAATATTCCGGGAAGTCAAGGGACTCCAGGTACGACAATTTATGGTTAATTAACGCAACAAAAATTCCCGGTTTAACAGAAGAATAATTAGATGAGATGGAAAAGTAGAAAGTAAAAATGACCGAAGAAATGGAGTAGAAGCAAAGGAGCTAGAATCGAACTTATAAGTTTTAGAAGAGAAGCAGAAAAAACCAAGAGATCCTTAGGGGAAAGATTCCAGAGCCCAGGGCCAAAATTCCTGATTCCAGGACCTCGATTCCATGTCCCAGGCTTCAGGTTCCAGGACCTGAAGATCCCAGGCCTCTGGGACATGATCCCGACATCCCAGATTTCAGGCCCCAGACTCCCCAGCTCCCAAGTCTTTGGACTTGAGCTCGTAACCGATTTCGGAATCTGGAGGGAGAGAGGCCGAGATGACACTGCATAAGCAACTGCTTGTAAACAATTACTTGTAAACAATTGTAAAATTACTTGTAAACAAATTGTAAACAAGTAAACAAATTGTAAACAAGTAAACAATGTAAACTGCATAAACAATTGCTTACAAGCCAGGCAGTAGAAGCTAAGATACAGACCAGTGACATCATCTTGTGTATCTTGAGGTTATCTTGAGATGATTTCGGGGCTTTAGTGTCCCCGCGGCCCGGTCCTCGACCAGGCCTCCACCCCCAGGAAGCAGCCCGTGACAGCTGACTAACACCCAGGTACCTATTTTACTGCTAGGTAACAGGGGGGGCATAGGATGAAAGAAACTCTGCCCATTGTTTCTCGCCGGCGCCCGGGATCGACCCCGGGACCACAGGATCACAAGTCCAGCGTGCTGTCCGCTCGGCCGACCGGCTCCCGCGAGTATCATGCAAGTTGTTTTGATTAACTAGTAACGATATAATTGTTGCAACACTTAGATTAACTTCATAATCAAAAAATAACACAGATTATATATAAAAAAAGAAAGTCCTTCCCAAAAAAACTTGCTTGTGTTCTACGACAAATTAAAAATAATGAAACAGGAAAAACAAGATTGGATTTACACACAGAAAACACAATAGCGTGATGCATCAAAGGAACAAATCCACAAGGGGGCCGTGACGAGGATTCGAACCTACGTCTGAGAGCATCCCAGGTCTCTTGTGGATTTGTGCATTTAATATTGGATTGTCTGCATTTGTTTACACTGTCAGAAAGCCTTTGATACAGTGCCACGAAGATGCTTTCACACAAACTCTAGAAACATGTTTGGGAACAGGGAAGACTACTGAAATATATGAGGAGAACCTGCCAAACAGGAAATAAAGATTCAAGATTGAGGGTAACAAGGCCCAACCTGTTTCTTGTATACATCAATGATAAGACCAAAGAGGTTGTCTCTTAAATTTAAATGCTCTAAAGACCAGAAAACTGAATTTTGACAAATGGGAAGTGAAGGATTCCCACATAAGGACTTGGCTAAACAGTAGGAATGGCCTGAATGCTGGCTACTCGACGTCAACCCAAGTAAATGTAACGTAATGAAATAGATATGCTAATAATCTTTATTTTTACCTGTAACCCAATTCACGGCAGCTAGTCGGTGGGGAACTTAACGACTCAATTTAAACATTACACTCCTCTCCCTAGCACAGTAGAAAATAAATATTTTTAGTATTTTCTGTTCAATGGTCTATTCTTTTACTTGAATTTGGCAAAGCAGAAAAAGTTCCATTAAAAAAAACATAAAATGCTCACATATAACTTTTCACCCTTTTAGAAATGTACTTGATGATCTAAACTGATTATAAATCTTGATGCAAAAATTTTCCTTTTATTTTTGGCTTTTTATTTATTGAAGGTAGCATGTTTGAATTGTTTTTTTTTTTTGGGTGGAGATGAAGCTGGAGTTTTGGGATGCCTGTGTCACAAATATCATCACACGTTTTTAACTCTTCATGCGAACTGAAAAGACTATCACGAGTGTGAGAACGTTTTTAGCATGTTGTTATATATATATATATATATATATATATATATATATATATATATATATATATATATATATATATATATATATATATATATATATATGTCGTACCTAGTAGCCAGAACGCACTTCTCAGCCTACTATGCAAGGCCCGATTTGCCTAATAAGCCAAGTTTTCCTGAATTAATATATTTTCTTTAATTTTTTCTTATGAAATGATAAAGCTACCCATTTCACTATGTATAAGGTCAATTTTTTTTTATTGGAGTTAAAATTAATGTAGATATATGACCGAACCTAACCAACCCTACCTAACCTAACCTAACTTATCTTTATAGGTTAGGTTAGGTTAGGTAGCCGAAAAAGTTAGGTTAGGTAAGGTTAGATAGTCGAAAAACCATTAATTCATGAAAACTTGGCTTATTAGGCAAATCGGGCCTTGCATAGTAGGCTGAGAAGTCCGTTCTGGCTACTAGGTACGACATTATATATATATATATATATATATATATATATATATATATATATATATATATATATATATTTATACTTATGGAATAAAAAGTATAAAATCTCTTGTTGCCTTAAAACTGGCCATATTAAACTTTGCAAACGTTACTTTTTAATACAATATATAAAACTTGGGTTTGGCAAGAGTCTTCAGTGAGGAGTTGTTCCATCTCTTGACCTGTTCCTCAAGTCTTCCTGCGGGTCCTGTGTAATTTCCTGTTCCATCTCTCTCTCTCTCTCTCTCTCTCTCTCTCTCTCTCTCTCTCTCTCTCTCTCTCTCTCTCTCTCTCTCTCTCTCTCTCTCTCTCTCTCACTCTCTCTCTCTCTCTCTCTCTCTCTCTCTCTCTCTCTCTCTCTCTCTCTCTCTCTCTCTCTCTCTCTCTCTCTCTCTCTCTCTCTCTCTCTCTCTCTTCCATTCTGCATATTTACTCTACTGATTCTTTGTTTTTCGGTGTTTTCACTATTTATCAGAGCTTATTTATCCTTTTTCATTCATTTTTCTTCTTTCTTCACAACTACTTTCTTTCTTTCTTTCTTTGTGGCCTTTTTTTTTTAGATGGATTGCATTCTCTCTGCTCACTTTCACTATCTAGTTCTGAACACCTGTTTAGTTACTATAATTTTGTTCATAGTGGTTACTTTCTCCTAGTGCTTACTTTCTATGTGCTAGTTATCTCTGCTAAAACTTTCTCTTTTTGGGACTCACTAACCTCTCACTTTCTCTTAGAGAAAGTGAGCACTTAGTGCTTACTTTCACCATCATCGTTTTCTCTTTCTGTCTTTCCCCTCTATTGGTGCAAACTTTCCCTCTCTCTCTCTCGGCTATCACTTTCTCTTTCGGAGTTCACTTTCTCTTTGTGCTTATATATACATCTCTTGGCGCTTACTTCCCTCAGGCGTATAGAATTCTATCTGTCTTTTAACATCTGAAGTTCATTTTCCTCATTCTGTCTCTTTCGCTGACAGGTTACTCACATTCACCTCTCCTTCTCTTGACAGGTTACTCATATTCGTCTCTCCGTCTCTTGACAGGGTGTTGACCTTCGCCTACCTGCCAGCATTCAACGCCTGGCTTCTCCTGTGTCCCTGGAGGCTGTCTCATGACTGGCAGATGGGCTCCATCCCACTCATCAACTCCCTCACAGACGTCAGGAACCTCGCCTCACTCCTTCTCTACACCTCACTCTTCCTCACAGTGAGATCCGGATGTCTAACTAAGGTGAGAGACTTAAGCTCATTCTCCCTCACAGTGTGGGAGAGATAAACCTTCCATCTTACAGTACTGAGGAAGACTTGTCCAAACGTGAGAAGCAGATATTATTTTCTACTCACCTTGGGGTATCTGACCACAACAGAGTGTCCTGCTCTGTCTCTCAGAGTCGTCTAGTGGTGTCTGTACCTCGCTACTTGCTTGAGGTTCCGGTATCTCAAGCGATTTGGCACAAGTTGGGTACGATTTATAACTTGAGGATCATACAAGTTTTTTTTTCATACTTGTAGGCTCAGCACGATGCAAGTATGTGGCAGGATTTGATGAAAAACTGCGCCCAAAATGTATCACTAGTGTTGCTCTGTGGTGGTTGGTTTATGGAGCTCAAATGGCAGTATAGGGCCTATTGAAATCAGCCTATGTATGTCCCTTTCCCCAGACCATTCCCCTTGCAAAGTTGAGTGAGGCTGACCACAGGCATCTGGCTTCCAAATTTGAACAGACCCACAGACATTAATTTTATAGAATTTTACGAACTTCAAGATATCTAATACTACGAGATATTTACATATATAAATAGCTATATTTATTTATTTTTCATGGTGCCTTGTGTTTTCTTCAGGGTGTAGAGGGACGAGCAGTGTTGCTGGGGGTGGCGCTGCTGGTGCTGCCCTTCTTACCTGCCACCAACCTCCTCTTCACAGTGGGCTTCGTCGTGGCCGAGAGGATCCTGTACATCCCCAGGTAGGTAGGAGGTGGTTGGGCTCTGTCTCTCCTGCTGGGCGTGAGGGCGCCAAATAAGGGGGCGCAAGAGCTATTGTATATTGGGAAGATATCCGTCCTATTTTCATACTTAATGCGTCGCATTCTTTACGTTATCGACCGCACTGCCCAAATGTTTTGGAGGAGAGAGAGAGAGAGAGAGAGAGAGAGAGAGAGAGAGAGAGAGAGAGAGAGAGAGAGAGAGAGAGAGAGAGAGAGAGAGAGAGAGAGAGAGAGAGAGAGAGAGAGAGAGAGAGAGTATTTTAGATGTGGTTCAGTTATAACACGACCTTCACTGTTTCTGAAGGCGGTAAGGAAAACCCATTTATCATTCCTCTCAGATTTCATTAAACTAAGACTCCTGCCTGGCCGGGGTCTCAGACGACGCCAGAAACCAACCCACACCGCCGTGATGCAGTTTTGTAAACAAAGTTAACCCAACGGTGAGACGCCAGATTGAGTCAGAGGTCGAGACTAGAAGTTTGAGGTGATATGAGATGTGTGTGTGTGGGGGGGGGGGGGGTGTGTGTGGGGGGGGGGGGTGTGTGTGTGGGGGGTGTGTGTGTGTGTGTGTGTGTGTGTGTGTGTGTGTGTGTGTGTGTGTGTGTGTGTGTGTGTGTGTGTGTGTGTGTGTGTGTGTGTGGATGTGTGGATGTGTGTGGATGTGTGTGTGTATTCACCTAGTTGTGTTTGCGGGGGTTGAGCTTTGCTCTTTCGGCCCGCCTCTCAACCGTGTGTGTGTGTGTGTGTGTGTGTGTGTGTGTGTGTGTGTGTGTGTGTGTGTGTGTGTGTGTGTGTGTGTGTGTGTGTGTGTGTGTGTGCGTGCGTGCGTGTGTGCGTGTGTGCGTGTGTGCGTGTGTGCGTGTGTGTGCGTGTGTGTGTGTGTGCGCGCGCTCGCGCGTGCGTATACATGTGCGGTTTCATAGATTTCTTAGTTTTTTAGACTATCGCGAGCAGGGAAGAGTCTCGTTTATGTGTTAAAAAGAAAAATTGTCTTCTAATTTATAATCAATCCTGAGTATCTATTTACTGCATGAGACCTGCTGCATGGGTGACAGCTTCTCCTCCGTATCAACCTACCCAGGCTTTGCGCCCTGGAGAGGCCACTCCAGACCGACAACCAGATCCCCACTCCATAGTCTCCTGAGACTGATAGATGTCTACTACCACTACCACTATTTACCACTGGGTGAACACAGACATTAAATGAGAGCAAACGAACCATGTCTCTCCTACCTAAAAATCGCATCCGTAACCCGCGAATATGAGTCGAGAACGAAGACCTTTTGAGATAAAGACGAGATATCCTAAGAGTGATAGAGATAAATGAGATATCCTAAGAGTGAAAGCACTGACAAGCACCCCAGCAGACTTCATCCAGACAGCGTCCTCTGCTCTAACCTCTGTCCTTTCCTAGCCTGGGCTACGCAGTGCTCCTTGGCGTGGGACTATCGCGAGTAGGACGACTCAGGGCTCCTTGCCTCCTACTGCTCCTGCTTATCTTCTCCTGCCGAACTCTACAGAGGAATCGTGACTGGGACTCGAGGGAGAGTCTATTCTCGTGAGTATTGCGTACTTCATCTCTTGGATGACTGTGGCGGTTGATGGCTGAGGAAGATTGATACTGAGTGGCTGAGACTGGATGCCTCCTACTACGACTGGTGGCAGTTAGTTGTGACTGGTGGCAGGGCAGTGTCAAAAATCGTCGTGGGGGTCTAAATGTTACCCTGACACGCTGTTCTCGTTTTAATTATGCTAACCCCCAAGCAGCCTATGTTCAGCCCGTACCCCAGACCATTCCCTCTGCTAACTTTGGTGAGGCTAGGCCCAAGCGTCTCTAGCCTCCAGCTTGGTACAGACAGACTATCTCTCTTATTGTATAGACTATGTGGGTATTAATTGTATTTTTTTGTATTTCCTTCTTGCTATCCATCCACTATCCATCTACTTGTCCATCCAACCATTTACTTGTCAACCTCATCATCCATCTATCTATCCGTGTATCCATCTATTTATCCATATATTCATTTATCTATTCATTTATTTATCTATCGTCCCATCTATCCATTTATGCACCAATCTATTCCTCTACCCATCAGTCCATCTATCTATCGATCCATTCATCTATCTATCTGTATTTCTATCCTAATATCTATCCATCAATCTATGAAATCTATCCATCAATCTTTTGCTCAATCTATCCATCTTTATATCCATATATCCATCCATTTATCTATCCCTGTCTCTTCCTCAATCTCTGTATCTATCTGTTGTTTCTCACTGTCTCTATGTTTCTGTCTCTGTCTATGTTTCTGTCTCTGTCTATGTTTCTGTCCCTGTCTAAGTTTCTGCCTCTGTCTATGTTTCTGTCTCTGTCTATGTTTCTGTCTATGTCTATGTTTCTGTCCCTGTCTAAGTTTCTGTCTCTGTCTATGTTTCTGTCTCTGTCTCTCTTGTATAAAATATAATTTTCTACTATTGTTGTGCTGGTCGCTGGTGGGAGCGTAGCAGTGTGAAATATGGACAGATAAAATAGTTTTCCCATTTATGGAGGAAACTCTGGTTGGATGATATAGAGTCTCTCGCTGCCTCATGCAGGTCGGCGTTCAATCCCCCGACCGTCCAAGTTTGAGAGACCTATGATGCTGGGGGAGGAGAACCGCCATGATTTATGAAAAATCATGGTTTATGATTTATGAAAAATCATGATTTATGAAAAATCATGGGTTTTGACAATGTTTCGCTATGTGGTCAGTGTGTACAGTGTCAACAACCTTTTTAGGGGGTCTGAATTTGACCTCTGCAAGCTGTTTCCTGTTCAATTCTCGCGACTTCCGACCAGCCTATGTTTGTCCCATACCCCAGACCATTCCCTCTGCCAATTCGGGTCCACAATTTCAATTTGGGTGAGGGGCTAGTCACAAGAGTCTGGCCTCCAGCTTTTGTGTTGATAAATAAGTAGATAGTTTTCTTCTATAGAATAGATATATTTTATATATTAGAAGGGGTACCAGGCGGTGCCCGGGTACTTGACTTTTCTCATACCCCCTTCGTCCTGCTCGCTAGCCATTATCTCTGCTCTACTTCCATTCCAATCCAATTATCATGCATTTTCTGCTTCCTCTGCCTCTGTTCCATTTCCTGCTTCTTCTAGCTGTTCCATTTCCTGCTTCCTCTGCCTCTGTTCCATTTCCTGCTTCTTCTAGCTGTTCCATTTCCTGCTTCCTCAGCCTCTGTTCCATTTCCTGCTTCCTCTGTCTCTATTCCATTTCCTACTTCCTCTGCCTCTGTCCCATTTCCTGCTTCCTCTGCCTCTGTTCCATTTCCTACTTCCTCTGCCTCTGTTCCATTTCCTGCTTCCTCTGCCTCTGTCCCATTTCCTGCTTCCTCTGCCTCTGTTCCATTTCCTGCTTCCTCTGCCTCTGTTCCATTTCCTACTTCCTCTGCCTCTGTTCCATTTCCTGCTTCCTCTGCCTCTGTTCCATTTCCTACTTCCTCTGCCTCTGTTCCATTTCCTGCTTCCTCTGCCTCTGTTCCATTTCCTGCTTCCTCTGCCTCTGTCCCATTTCCTGCTTCCTGTGCCTCTGTTCCATTTCCTGCTTCCTCTGCCTCTGTTCCATTTCCTGCTTCCTGTGCCTCTGTTCCATTTCCTACTTCCTCTGCCTCTGTTCCATTTCCTACTTCCTCTGCCTCTGTTCCATTTCCTGCTTCCTCTGCCTCTGTTCCATTTCCTGCTTCCTCTGTTTCTGTCACATTTCCTGCTTCCTCTGTCCCATTTCCCCATCTCATAATAGCAAACCTCTGACGGCGCTGCTCTTCTCCTCATGTGTCGTGGTGTGGCCAGGGCCGGGCTGAGGACTCTACCTCACAACGCTAAGATGCACTATAACTACGGCAACCTGCAGAAGGACCTGGGAGACCCGGACCTTGCTAAGTTCCACTACTCCGAGGCAATCAGGTCAGTGGTTGGTGTGTGAGAGAGAGAGAGAGAGAGAGAGAGAGAGAGAGAGAGAGAGAGAGAGAGAGAGAGAGAGAGAGAGAGAGAGAGAGAGAGAGAGAGAGAGAGAGAGAGAGAGAGAGAGAGAGAGAGAGAGAGAGAGAGAGAGAGAGAGAGAGAGAGAGAGAGAGAGAGAGACCTCCGCGAGCATTATAATACTAGAAGCCTCCTGGTTCACGTCAGTCGTTACATCTCGTAACAATAGAACTAGTCTGAACTGCTCTCTCTAACAGCTGACAAGTTATTGTCACTGTCGACACACACACACGCCCACACATGCATGCCCACACACACACACACACACGCCCACACATGCACGCCCACACACACACACGAAGATTCAGAGGTATGCCACCAAACTGGTCCCGGAACTGAGAGGAATGAGTCACGAGGAAAGACTAAGGGAGCTGAACCTCACATCCCTGGAAAACAGAAGAGTAAGGGGAGACATGATAACCACCTACAAAATTCTCAGGGGAATTGACAGGGTGAACAAAGACAAACTCTTTAGCACGGGTGGAACACGAACAAGGGTCACAGGTGGAAACTTAGTACCCAGATGAGCCACAGAGACGTTAGAAAGAATGTTTTCAGTGTCAGAGTAGTTAACAAATGGAATGCATTAAGTAGTGTTGTGGTGGAGGCTGACTCCATACATAGTTTCAAATGTAGATATGATAGAGCCCAGTAGGCTCAGGAATCTGTACACCAGTTGATTGACAGTTGAGAGGCGGGACCAAAGAGCCAGAGCTTATCCCCCGCAAACACAACTAGGTGAGTACACACACACACACCACACACACACACACACACACTCACACACACACACACACACACACACACACACACACACACACACACACACACACACACACACACACACACACACACACACACACACACACACACACACACACTCACACACACACACACACACACACACACACACACACACACACACACACACACACACACACACACACACACACACACACACACCACACACACACACTCACACACACTCACACACACACACACACTCACACACACACACACACACACACACACACACACACACACACACACACACACACACACACACACACACACACACACACACACACACACACACACACACACACACACACACACACACACACACACACACACACACACACACACACACACACACACACACACACACACACACACACACCACACACACACACTCACACACACTCACACACACACACACACTCACACACACACACACACACACACACACACACACACACACACACACACACACACACACACTCACACACACACACACACACACACACACACACACACACACACACTCACACACACACTCACACACACACACACACTCACACACACACACACACACACACACACACACACACACACACACACACACACACACACACACACACACACACACTCACACACACACACACACACACACACACACACACACACACACTCACACACACTCACACACACACACACACACACCACACACACACACTCACACACACTCACACACACACACACACTCACACACACACACACACACACACACACACACACACACACACACACACACACACACTCACACACACACACACACTCACACACACACACACACACACACACACACACACACACACACACACACACACACACACACTCACACACACACTCACACACACACACACACTCACACACACACACACACACACACACACACACACACACACACACACACACACACACACACACACACACACACACACACACACACTCACACACACACACACACTCACACACACACACTCACACACACACACACACTCACACACACACACACACACACACACACACACACACACACTCACACACACACACACACTCACACACACACACACACACACACACACACACACACACACACACACACACTCACACACACACACACACTCACACACACACACACACACACACACACACACACACACACACACACACACACACACACACACACACTCACACACACACACACACTCACACACACACACACACACACACACACACACACACACACACACACACACTCACACACACACACACACTCACACACACACACACACACACACACACACACACACACACACACACACCACACACACACACTCACACACACTCACACACACACACACACTCACACACACACACACACACACACACACACACACACACACACACACACACACACACACACACACACACACACCACACACACACACTCACACACACTCACACACACACACACACTCACACACACACACACACACTCACACACACACACACACACACACACACTCACACACACTCACACACACACACACTCACACACACTCAGCTTGATTCTGCAGGAACAAATAATAAACGAACCACTCCCTAATTCTAGAACATTTGAGGAAGTTCCACTCTTCCTAAACGTTCCGAGACCTGCTCTGTCATTGGTCAGTTATAAGACCATGTCATTTCATTGGCTTAGGCATCTCTCGCTAGACAAAGGACCAATTCAACAAGTTGCTGATCGAGGCTGTGTACGGTATTCTGTAGTTGACAGCCAAGTAGTGTGACAGTTCCACGTGCTGTTACTAACTCGACCAAGTTCTCTTCCATTAATCGTGTGTTCTGAGTCCTGTAGAATCACCAAGTCATTAAACAAAACAGCTTTGTGACTATTATTAATGACTGATATTATTAGCCTAAAGTTTTGTACCTGGTTGATACCTGGTTGATGGGGTTCTGGGAGTTCTTCTACTCCCCAAGCCCGGCCCGAGGCCAGGCTTGACTTGTGAGAGTTTGGTCCACCAGGCTGTTGCTTGGAGCGGCCCGCAGGCCCACATACCCACCACAGCCCGGTTGGTCCGGCACTCCTTAGAGGAATAAATCTAGTGTCCTCTTGAAGATGTCTACGGTTGTTCCGGCAATATTTCTTATGCTTGCTGGGAGGACGTTGAACAACCGCGGACCTCTGATGTTTATACAGTGTTCTCTGATTGTGCTTACGGCACCTCTGCTCTTCACTGGTTCTTACGCATGAAGCTGTGATCATTCGGGAGCTGACACCAGGAATCAACATCCAGATGAATTTGATTTCGAGCATACAACTGTTTGAAGGTCCTCCATTGATTCAGAGGAAAGATGTAAGACCTAGCGGACAGCTTGAAGCCTGAGTCGGGTAACAATCACTTCACCCTGCCCTTAACCGCTCCCTACGATTAAGGGGTTTCAGTGAATCGTTGTTGTTGTTCAAGATTCGCTACTTGGAACAAACAGTTCCAAGTAGCACGGGCTATGGTGAGCCCGTAGGTACTTCAGTGAATCGAAGAGTAAAATGTACCCACACTTATAAATGTCTAGATTTATATATGAATGGAATGTGAAGTAAGTGAAGAGAATGCAGAGAATAATAAAAATAGATTTGTAATAATTGTAATTTTCACTGTATGACTTCTTTAAAAACTAAGTCAAAGTGACAACATGTGATTCATCTACACAATTAACACACATTAACATGATATATTAATGATACAATCAGTAGGAAGGAAGGAAATTATCAGGGGGAAGCGCCAAGCGTCATTACGACTATATAGCACTTGAAAGGGGTCAGGATAAAGATTTGGGATGGGACAGGGGAGGAAGGAATGGTCGGGGGATTGAACGCCGACCAGCATGAAGCGAGACCGTCGCTCTACCGTCCAGCCGTCAGGAAGACCCCGTGTGCAGGCTCGAACCCTCCACACGGCAGCTTCTAACATTCACAAGTCATCCACCAGCATGATAAGGAGACAAGGTTGTAATATATATACCTGTAGGGTTACAACCTACACAACACCACAGTTGTGTAGCATGTTGTTGTTGTTTAAGATTCGCTACTTGGAACAAAAAGTTCCAAGTAGCACGGGCTACGGTGAGCCCG
Source organism: Procambarus clarkii (assembly GCF_040958095.1). NCBI lineage: Eukaryota > Metazoa > Arthropoda > Malacostraca > Decapoda > Cambaridae > Procambarus > Procambarus clarkii. The sequence continues at coordinate 14,832,510 of NC_091212.1, read as the reverse complement.
ACGGTTGTGTAGGTGATACGAGCAGATAAGAGACCCATGCCGGGTCCTCTGTTGATGTTATCTCCTGAGAACCTCAAGCTACGGCCTCCTTGAGAGATAACGTGTAGCTATCACCATCTCACAGATAACCTCACTACAAAAATTAAAAGTTTAGCACTAAAATGTAATAAAAATAATAATAATAATAATGCCATTAACATGATGTATTAATGAGAAAATACTTATAATAATACATGTATATATATATATATATATATATATATATATATATATATATATATATATATATATATATATATATATATATATATATATATATATATATATATATATATATATATATGCAACAATGATCACAAAAACACTGATCCAAGTATGCAGAATAACCACATATGAAAAATAGAAAATGCTTAACGCGTTTTCGGCTAATTCGCCTTCATCAGAGCAAAGTAGAATCTCCACACGGAATCTCTATATATATATATATATATATATATATATATATATATATATATATATATATATATATATATATATATATATATATATATATATATAACAAGATTTTTAGAAATCAATTTATCCTTCAAAAGACATATGGAAAGGATTGCAGCCAAAGGCACAAGGAAACTAGCTTATTTACCAAAGGGGAGCACGTCTAAACTAGATGTTAATGGTTGCATATCATTCTACAACTTCAAAATCAGATCTTTAATAGGGTACTCGACAGTAATTTGCGATTCCGGTGTACGGGTTTTTATCTTAAGTTGTTGGAAAAACTTCTAAATAGGTCTCACCATCTTGTAAGATGCAAAGTTAATGTTCTTGGTCCAGTATTGTCTATGCAAACTATTTCAGGAGAGATATTGCGTATCGGTATATCTTTAAGGGGGATGCGATTTTCTATTTGAGTTGCAAGATTGTGAGAATACCAATGTTATTTCCTCTTACAACCCAATGTTCCTTCTTGTATGCAGGCGATGAGTCACAATAACGTGGCTAAAGTATGTTGACCAGACCACACACTAGAAGGTGAAGGGACGACGACGTTTCGGTCCGTCCTGGACCATTCTCAAGTCGATTCTCAATCGACTTGAGAATGATCCAGGACGGACCGAAACGTCGTCGTCCCTTCACCTTCTAGTGTGTGGTCTGGTCAACTTCCTTCTTGTATATAAATGGCTAAATTTACATGCTGTCCTTCCCTCCAAATCTTGTCAGGAGATTTCCTTCATCTCTCCAGGTTGTGTATATACCTCTCAGTGGTGCATAGAGGGTTCTCTTGATATGAGATGATTTCGGGGCTTAGCGTCCCCGTGGCCCGGTCCTCGACCAGGGCCTCCTTTTTGTTACACACCCCCCAGGAAGCAGCAGCCCGTAGCAGCTGTCTAACTCCCAGGTAGACCAATTTACTGCTAGGTAACAGGGGCATCAGGGGTGAAAGAAACATTTTGCCCATTTGTCTCCGCCTCCACCGGGGATCGAACACGGAACCTCAGGTTTTCGAGATGGTTGGGGGGTATGGAGTCTATCCAAAGACTTGCAGGTACATCTTTTGGGTATAGTGACTCTCCAAGAGGGTACTTGTACCCCTTTGGGGGGTATTCATGGGACTCCTTCACGGTGGATACATGTACAGTCCTTAGGAGTCCATGGAGAGTGGAGAGCTGTCCCAACACAAAGGCGGGACCAGGGAGCCAGAGCTCAACCCTTCCGGAAGCACAACTAGTTGAGTACAGGGGGGGGGGGATCTTTTCTCATAATCTCATATGAAGAGAATTTCCATATTTTGTCTTCATAAGCAAATTTATATTTTTGAGAATTTTTTTTTTAGATACTTACAAGAGTAAGTAGTATATATATATACTATATATTATATATATATATATAATATAATCCATATACTTGTATATGAATTATATCAAGGATGAGATCGACTCTTGGACCTTGTTACAAGCTTAGCTATTCCCCTCCTTCTCTAATCATCACAACACACTTGTAATTTCTATAAAACATCATGGAGTTGTATCACAACTCGCTTGTAATTTAGGTAATACATTAAGGTAATGCATTACATTTAACACTGTTTAATGCGGAAATTACACAAATTAATTGGAATTTGGGTCTTCTTCAACTTGTGGATATTTCGTTGTAAACAAAATTTTGGTTATTTTAAAAATTGTTTTAAAATCGACGACTTAAAATTTTTTAAATAACATTTAAAATCAAATAAAAAAGTTAATGATTTTGTTTATGAAAGAATTCATGAGAAAAGTGAAGGAAGAAGGCAGAGAAGTAGGCACTATGGAAGGCACAGGAGAAAGCCTTAGAGATTTCATGAAAGAAGGCAGAAAAGAATGCATGTAGGTCATGAATGAAGACCGCCTTCAACTAGGTCAACTAGGCCTCATAATTTACATAATAACATCGAAATTTATATTGGAATTAAATTCATTAAATATATTTAATAATCCTAATTTTATTTTGTATCGTTAATTATAATTGGGTAATATGTAAATGCATTAGATTTGGTATTTTATAATTTATTAAGCCCCCCCATACTCATCCCATGGGTGGTAGTGGACCCCATACCCATCCCGTGGGGAGGTAGTGGACCCCCATACCCATCCAGTGGGTTGGTAGTGGACCCCATACCCATCCCGTGGGTGGTAGTGGACCCCCCATACCCATCCCGTGGGTGGTAGTGGACCCCATACCCATCGCGTGGGTGGTAGTGGACCCCATACCCATCCCGTGGGTGGTAGTGGACCCCATACCCATCCCGTGGGGTGGTAGTGGGCCCCATACCCATCCCATAGGTGGTAGTGGACCCCCATACCCATCCCGTGGGTGGTAGTGGACCCCCATACCCATCCCGTGGGTGGTAGTGGACCCCATACCCATCCCGTAGGTCGTAGTGAACCCCCATACCCATCCCATAGGTGGTAGTAGACCCCATACCCATCCCGTGGGTGGTAGTGGACCCCATACCCATCCC
>NC_091212.1:14820668-14829012 GCF_040958095.1 Procambarus clarkii | reverse complement strand
AATCTAATTATACATATTTGTCAAAATGATTCCTTTAACCTCTGAAGCATCAGTCACCTCAACCAAATAGCGGCGTCGTTGGCAAACTGCTGCGAAGTGTATACTGTTGTAAAGTCTAAGACACTTATACACTCACACTTCAACACTTATCACACAACTAGTACCATTCACATAACTGTAACTCACTAAGACTTGGTTGGTAGGGACAAGATAAGTCACTTATCGTGACTACCATCCACCAGACATCTCCTGGTTCCATTCTCTCTACCAGACACCACCTGGTTCCATACACTCTACCAGACACCACCTGTTCCATACCCTCTACCAGACACCACCTGGTTCCACACACTCCACCAGACACCACCTGGTTCCATACACTCTACCAGACACCACCTGGTTCCACACACTCTACCAGACACCACCTGGTTCTATTCTCTCTACCAGACACCACCTGTTCCATACACTCTACCAGACACCACCTGGTTCCACACACTCTACCAGACACCACCTGTTCCATACACTCTACCAGACATCTCCTGGTTCCATTCTCTCTACCAGACACCACCTGGTTCCACACACTCTACCAGACACCACCTGGTTCCACACACTCTACCAGACACCACCTGGTTCCACACACTCTACCAGACACCACCTGGTTCCACACACTCTACCAGACACCACCTGGTTCCACACACTCTACCAGACACCACCTGGTTCCACACACTCTACCAGACACCACCTGGTTCCACACACACACACATACATCTAAAACTTCATTTCTCTACACCTGAAACTTCAACGCCGTAAACCTGAAACTACAGCTCTGTACTTCTGAAACTACAGCTCTGTACTTCTGAAACTACAGCTCTGTACTTCTGAAACTACAGCTCTGTACTCATGAAACTTCGCTGTACGCCTGAAACATTGTGTCTATAGCCCTGAAACCTCTGCGCTGTACACCTGAAACTTCATAGATGTGATGTTACCATGCACGAAACCCACCGAGAGGTCTGAAACCCACCGAGAGGTCTGAAACCCACCGAGAGGTCTGAAACCCACCGAGAGGTCTGAAACCCACCGAGAGGTCTGAAACCCACCGAGAGGTCTGAAACCCACCGAGAGGTTATAAACCCACCGAGAGGTCTGAAACCCACCGAGAGGTCTGAAACCCACCGAGAGGTCTGAAACCCACCGAGAGGTCTGAAACCCACCGATAGGTCTGAAACCCACCGAGAGGTCTGAAACCCACCGAGAGGTCTGAAACCCACCGATAGGTCTGAAACCCACCGAGAGGTCTGAAACCCACCGAGAGGTCTGAAACCCACCGAGAGATCTGAGACCCACCGAGAGGTCTGAAACCCACCGAGAGGTCTGAAGTAGCGGTTAATGGTTCTAGGGATCAGGTTATCTTGAGGTTATCTTGAGATGATTTCGGGGCTTTTAGTGTCCCCGCGGCCCGGTCCTCGACCAGGCCTCCACCCCCAGGAAGCAGCCCGTGACAGCTGACTAACACCCAGGTACCTATTTTACTGCTAGGTAACAGGGGCATAAGGTGAAAGAAACTCTGCCCATTGTTTCTCGCCGGCGCCTGGGATCGAACCCAGGACCACAGGATCACAAGTCCAGTGTGCTGTCCGCTCGGCCGACCGGCTCCCTAGTGCCTACATCAACCTGTAGTTTCTCCACAGAAATACCAGTTTTGTCGCAGTTTACAATTTACATTTTCGAGTTTACCAGAGTTTACTTTTTCTCATAACACTAAGCATGTCCTAATCGTATCGCCAGACGATCGCCTTGAAATATTCTGATATTATACTTGGTCAGTTAAATTATGCTCTTCGTATACTGAAATGTGGCAAGATATGTCCTTAGACTTTCACGCATTGTATTAAAGGCTACAAATCACCCAAAATTAAAAATCACCTCTCTACCAGACATTTTATGGTTGAATACATTCAACCTGACACCTCATGGCTGGAACAAGAACAGGAAATTGGAATAGGATTTTTTTTTTAATGAGTTAAATGAGCTAAAGCAGGATAGAACATCATTGAACATCATTCAACCTTTTCATTTTGATTCTATCCTATACCACAAGCTATTCCTACCCTATACGGTATTTTTCACTCATTAAATTAAACGAGTGGAAAAATCCATTCGGGTTTTGGGGCTCAGCGATCCCGAGGCCCGGTCCTCGACTAGGCCTCCATGTTGCTGGACTGGTCAACCAGGCTGTTGGACGCGGCTGCTCGCAGCCTGACGTATGAATCGCAGCCTGGTTGATCAGGTATCCTTTGGAGGTGTTTATCCAGTTCTCTCTTGAACACTGTGAGGGGTCGGCCAGTTATGCCCCTTATGTGTAGTGGAAGCGTGTTGAACAGTCTCGGGCCTCTGATGTTGATAGTTCTCTCTTGAGCACTGTGAGGGGTCGGCCAGTTATGTCCCTTATGTGTAGTGGAAGCGTGTTGAACAGTCTCGGGCCTCTGATGTTGATAGTTCTCTCTTGAACACTGTGAGGGGTCGGCCAGTTATGTCCCTTATGTGTAGTGGAAGCGTGTTGAACAGTCTCGGGCCTCTGATGTTGATAGTTCTCTCTTGAACACTGTGAGGGGTCGGCCAGTTATGTCCCTAATGTGTAGTGGAAGCGTGTTGAACAGTCTCGGGCCTCTGATGTGGATAGAGTTCTCTCTCAGAGTACCTGTTGCACCTCTGCTTTTCATCGGGGATATTCTGCACATCCTGCCATGCCATCTGGTCTTTTGTGGTGTTATACCTGCACCTGCAGACATACCAAACCTGCACACAGAAGTGTGCAGGTTTGGGACCAGCCCCTCTACTATTTTCCATGGGAAAATTATCATGTATCTCTCCCGCCTGCGCTCATGAGAATACAGATTTAGGTATTTTAGTCGGTCCCAATAGTTTAAATGTTTTACTGAGTGGATTCTAGCAGTAAAGGATCTCTGCACGCTCTCCAGGTCAGCAATTTCTCCCGCTTTGAAAGGGGTTGTAATTGTGCAGCAGTACTCCACTCTAGAGAGCACAAGCGTTTTGAAAAGTATCATCATCGGTATAGCATCTCTAGTGTGAAAGATTCTTGTTATCCAACCTGTCATTTTTCTTGCAGTTGTGACGGCTACTTTATTGTGTTCTTTAAAGGTAAGGTCTTCCGACATGAGTACACCCAGGTCCTTTACATTGCCTTTTTGTTCTATGTTATGATTTGACTGAGTTTTGTACGTGGTTTCCGTTTTTATATTTAATTTTTTTTCCGTAGCGCATGAGCTGGAATTATCTTCGTAACTATCTTATTTCGTAAGATATCGTACTCGAGTACGAGCTAATCTAGACGATCAAATCTAGACTATCTATAGTTTATAAATACGATCTAGTCTAGAAATAACTATCTTATTTCGTAAGATTTCGTACGATATCTTCGTAACTATCTGAAACTAACTTATCCTCGGAACTTATCTTCGGGATAGGAATAGCTTGTCGTATAGGATGGAATCAGGATGAAAAGGTTGAATGGAAAATGATGTACTATCCTGTTTTAGGTCATTTAATTCTTTTAAAAAGCTATCCTGTTCCGCCACATATAAATGTCACCTCTGTGACATTTAAAGAGCATCACCACTACCACTACCAGCACCATCTCTACTACCAGTCTTACCACCATCACCACTATCACAAGCCCACCTACACTATCAGCACCACAGCTAATACAATCAGCATTATCTTTTACTAATCACATCACCACCTCAATACCATCATCACCTCCTATTAATATAATCATCTTTACTATCAGCATAATATTCACTTCTCTCAGCATCATCTTCACCCCAATGAGCATAAGCATCACGGCTTGCAACATCGAACCAAAGTAAGCATCCTTATTCAGTCTTATCAAGGGTATCAACTTTATCATCTTCCTGCAGTTCAGTGTAAAAGAAAAACCACAACATTTTGACTTGCAACCCATGCAGCATGCAGCATGCAACCCATAAGCATGCAGCATGCAACCCATGCAGCATGCAGCATGCAACCCATAAGCATGCAGCATGCAACCAATGCAGCATGCAACCCATGCAGCATGCAGCATGCAACCCATAAGCATGCATACGCTTCGGAGACAAGCACGTTTGTATTTCGAAGTCAAGTATGTTTGACTTCGTCACGTTATCATTTGATTATTAGCTATCTAATGCTAGTTGTGAGGAGAGTGATATATATAAATGTGATCTTGAGTCTACGTGAGCAAGTTCGTGTGTATTTGTGTTTGATATCTATTCGGATACTGTTGAGTGGATTGTGAATTGCTGTGTGCTGTGGATTGCTACGGGGGCTTTCAGGGTTGTTGGCGGCTCTCTAACCATTGTGATCTGGAGGACCATCATTGGAATGGAGTTCTGAGGGCCACTTCAGGCCATTGAGTGGCCCCTCGGAACCGCTGTTAATCGGAACACGGAGATATCCCGAGAGATAATATCGGTAGTGAGAATGCCAATCCAGGCGTAGCACAAATGAGGCGAACGAGGTGATTTCCTGCCCAAGTGAAGCTGTTTGTGGCCCGCAGACCCACGTAGCAAAGCTGATCCTGCAACTCTTAACAGAAATTGGCCAACCTTCCGCTTCAAAACTTTAATGTTTTTAAGAATGGTCCAGGACGGACCGAAACGTCGTCGTCCCTTCAACTTCTAGTGTGTGGTCTGGTCAACATACTTCAGCCACGTTATTGTGACTCATCGCCTGCAAACTTTAACGTTGGTCCCAAAGATATTTCGTATAATTATTGGTAAAAGATGACAAGCTGAGAATGTTTACTTAGCATTCTCTAAGTGTGTTAAATTATACACTTCAATTTGTGTGTCTTCCTCCTGCATATTGTAATCTAATTCAGCATAACCTTCCAGGATTTTCTATGAGTATATAATGGGTTCTCTCTTATGTGTTCCAAGGCTCTCTTATGTGTTCCCTTTAAGTGCTGCTGTGAGACAATCCCATTAGTTTAAATGCTTAGCTAACTGTCTGCGGGAAATAAAACCCCTTCAGTATACGAGCTTCACATTCCCAGTGCAGGATGAAAGCCTGCAATCTAGGCTTCCATTTAACACTTAAATATAATACAAATCCGGCCATATCTGCATATTAATAACCGTTACGGCAACTGAAATCGCTTGTGGCAGGAGTAAAATCGTTTAGAAACAGTACCACGACACCCGGATGGAAATTCTATTAAGCCAGCGCAAGCATTACAATACACTCAGGGCCAGATTCACGAAAGCACTTACGCAAGCACTTACGAACGTGTACATCTTTCTTCAATCTTTGACTTCTTTGGTTACATTAATTAAACAGTTTACAAGCATGAAAACTTCCCATTCAACTGTTGTTATTGTTATAAACAGTCTCCTGGTGCTTCGGAGCTCATTAACTGTTTAATAATTGGAAACAAAGCCGCCAAAAATTGAGAAAAGATGGACAGATTCTTAAGTGTTTGCGTAAGTGCTTTCGTGAATCTGACCCTGAGTCCCCAACACAAAAACAACCACCACAGTATATGCCCAGGGGCATAAAAGAGAACACTTTATTCCCCTATATTAACAACAAAACATGAAAACGACAACTAATGTGCCTTTTCTTCCCCACCATTACCAGAACACAAAACGCTCAAGACGAATTACGCAAAAATGCGTAAAGTATTGCGAGGAGAGTCATAAAGAGAGTGAACTAAGTTTCACCATTGGCCTTCCTGCACGGTAGTTGAGAGGATCTCCAGCATTACCAGGAGGCCGTAACAACTGCTCACCACGCTCGGTAACGACCCATTCCCACGGCACCTGAAATCCCTGGGACACAGTGTCTGAAACGTACGCCATTAGAAGACGTACGCCACAATGGGGCAAAACCACGTAATTGTTGGATACACGCCATCTGCCGGTGGATACTTAGTATTAAGAAGCACGTGGAAAGGGGGGGAGGGAGATATGTTATCACTGTGTTGTGGTACATGCAGATGCACCAATGAGGGAGCCGTGTCTAATGGGAATACATGGTTACACATTTACAGCAAAATGGAAACAGTTAGGGAAGAGGAGCTCTAGGATGCTGACAAGCACCCAGATGATGCTGCTGCTGCTTGGATTGCCCGTCTACTCAGCATCCTTGCTAAGATGCTGCTGCATAGTTTAATCTTGTTTACATTAGTTTCCCTAACCAGACTTTATAGTTTACCCTGAACTTCCTAGCCTTGAACTACCAGTTTTCAAGATTTTTTTTTTTACTTAGTTACATTCAACATTTGTAGTGCTTTATAAAGTCTTGGCTGCAGCTGCAAGGTCTTAAAAAGAGTGGAATTCGGTCGACACATTTGCATTTGGGTGCAAGCAGTTGGGCAGCTCTTCGGAGAGTGGAGTTTAGATTGTTAGCTGTACTCACCTAGTTGTGCTTGCGGGGGTTGAGCTGCGGCTCTCTGGACCCGCCAACAGCCAATCAACGGGTGTACAGGTTCCTGAACCTATTGGGCTTCATCATATCTATATTTGAAATTGTGTTTGAGTCAGCCTCCACCACATCACTTTCTAAAGCATATCATTTACTAACTACTCTGACACTGAAAAAGTTCTGTCTAATGCCTCTGTACCTCATTTGGGTACTCAGCTTCCACCTGTGTCCCCTTGTTCGTGCACCACCCATATTAAATAATCCGTCGTTATTTACCCTGTCAATTCTCCTGCGAATTTTGTATGTGGTGATCATGTCTCACCGAACTCTTCTGTCTTCCAGCGACGAGAGGTACAGTTCACGCAGCCTTTCCTCGTAACTCATGCCTCTTAGTTCTGGGACTGGTCTAGTGGCATACCTTTGAACTTTTCCCCAGCCATATATCAAATCCAGCCTCTCTCACCCCTATCACCAAGCCACTCCACACCCAGTTGCGGAGAGAATGGTTTAGAGTTTCGTTTGGACTCTTAACCATTCCCTCCAAAGTCCGTCCTCTCGAGTTTTCAAAAGGCCACAGAAATTATGTACCAAACGGACCAAACATAGAGTATTAAACGACTTGATAATGGTCCAGGAAGGACCGAAACGTCGTCGTCGTCTCCTCATCATCTGATGAGTTGTTTCGTCATCATATCTTCAGCCTCGTTACAAGGAACTCATCGTCTACCAACCTAACCTAGCCTGAATGATGGACCCGCGCACTGAAAATGGGGGTTATTTGCGAACCAGTGTGATTTATAGACCATCATATTTTTGTCCTATGGGGATTGTGACGTCAAAATGCAATGTATTATTTGAGAGGACAAGTTGACACTCTCCCAACCTGCCACTCCCACCACTAGTATATTTTAGTCTAGCCTGCACTTGAAACAATTCAGCAATCCCACCTGTATCTTATTCCCCCTCTAACCTTTTCCATAAATCATCAATCCATTCCCAAACCAGTATTCCCAAACCATTCCCCCAGCTGTTGTTATTGATCTAAATTAGCATAGTTTATATCCCTTGTTTCGTGTTGTATTTCGCTGAATCTAAACTCGTTGTTATTAATAACACGAAGGACTGGTGTTCAGGTGATGTGTTCGTGGGTCAGTTGCCTGTTACTCGAGCCAGTTTAGACTGACAGTTTAGACTGTGTCTTACACAGTTATCCATCCTGTGAGCAGCCCATGAAAGCTATTATGTTCCTGGTTAGAGTTCTCAGGCCGCTCCTGTGCAGACATTTCAACATTGCAGAGCTGATTCTAGTTGCTAGTGCTGACGTATCTCTTTGCTCAGCAATTAAGTCACTGCACATCACTGTGAACTCCCCATCAGGGCACTACTTCACTCTGGTGAACCCTATTGAACCCTGCTGAACCCCATCAGTGACATGCCTACTCCCCCCCCCCTCACTCCCCATCAGGGCACCGCTTCACTCTGGTGAACCCTATTGAACCCTGGTGAACCCTATTGAACCCTGCTGAACCCCATCAGTGACATGCCTACTCCCTCCCCCCCTCACCCACAAGCCCATCCCCCCCTCCCTTCACTGATCCCATCTATGAAGCCTCCCAGAGATACCCTCCCCTTCTCTAGCCCTCAGTCCCTCCTCTCTCCCCACCCCCCTTTTACCTTATCCTTCCCCACAGTCTTCCCTTCCCTCTGTCTCTCCCCTACCCCCCCCCCTCCCTATCCCTTCCCCCTATCCCATGTCCCCCATGAAGCCCATTAATCCAAGTAATTTTAAGCCGGGAAACTTTCGCGCCACTGGAACGAGTTAACTCAAAATTTGTCCCGAAAATTCAGTTAAGAGAATAATAAGGTTAAAACTCTTCAAGTTCTGATTGAAATTCTGAGG
>NC_091212.1:14718168-14818168 GCF_040958095.1 Procambarus clarkii | reverse complement strand
GTGCCCAATTGAGCCACAGAGATATAAGAAAGAACTTTTTTAGTGTCAGAGTGGTTGACAAATGGAATGTACTCTTCGTATTTCTGATGATGTGCTAATTAACATGAAGGTGCTTATGTAGTTTCATTTTTCTTTATGGGTAGACATTACCTATATATATCGAAGTTATATGTATAACCGCGTTATTGGTTATATTAGTTAAACGACATATAACGAAGTTATATGTCAATAACCACGTATAAATACGTGGATACTGACTTGAGGACTTTCGTGTTAATCAACACATTATCAAAAGTCCAAACACTTAAGATTGATTAATATTAAGCCACCCAAGAAATGGCACGGGCATGAATAGCCCGTAAAGTAACTGAAATACAACTCTTGAATATATATATCCGAGAAGGTGACGAATGAGGTGTACAACACACGGCTTTGTAATATCCATTCATGGACATAGAACAAGAGAAAACTGTAAAAAGTTTTGGTTGTACACACTGAACAACTGATGAACAAGATTGATCACGAATATTCTAGAAAATCTATTAATTTTCAGAAAAATCATTCAATTAACTGAACAGTTTTATAACAATAGTTAAAGATATGTTGCAACTTTAATCATCTCTCATTAACGTCTTGCATGTCAATATACACCTGAGCTACCTTGAGGTTACCTTGAGGTGCTTCCGGGGCTTAACGTCCCCGCGGCCCGGTCGTCGACCAGGTCTCCTGGTTGCTGGACTGATCAACCAGGCTGTTAGACGCGGCTGCTCGCAGCCTGACGAAGGAGTCACAGCCTGGTTGAGCAGGTATCCTTTGGAGGTGCTTATCCAGTTCTCTCTGACAGTGACAGCTTCTACACATCTTATACCTCTCCTACACTGTATCCTTATTCACTCGACACTGACAGCTCTCACACATCTCTCATTCTCTAACATTCTATCATTAACCATCTCAATACAATCTACAAGGACACCCGTTTACTCCACGCCTCCCTCAAGACAATTGAGGAACACCAGTCAGGATGGTGGAGACGAGAAAGGGCAATTAGACAACTCTAATTGCCCTTCACCATCTCTCCTAAATATTATCTCCTCCTACCTCGTTATCGGGATTCCTCTTAATTCTCCCATTCAACAACTCTTAATACCTCCTCCATAATTATTAAATTACTATTCTCACCACTTTATTTACTTGATTTGAGTTTACCTTTCACCCACAGTTCTTTGGGATAACTTAAACAGTTTTCCACTTTGTCTTCATCTAGCCGTCCCAAAAACTAAGAAAGGCTCCAGGTGGACCAAGAACTACAGAATTGCGTGCTCGAGAGTCGTCTGGTTCCAGCAATGGGCTCTGTGGCTCCAAGGAAGAGGCAGAGGAGCATTCAAAGACAGGAATTGAGAGAGAGAGAGAGAGAGAGAGAGAGAGAGAGAGAGAGAGAGAGAGAGAGAGAGAGAGAGAGAGAGAGAGAGAGAGAGAGAGAGAGAGAGAGAGAGAGAGAGAGAGAGAGAGAGAGAGAGAGAGAGAGAGAGAGAGAGAGAGAGAGAGAGAGAGAGAGAGAGAGAGAGAGAGAGAGAGAGAGAGAGAGAGAGAGAGAGAGAGAGAGACAGAGACAGAGACACAGAGACAGAAATCTGCATATCCCTTCAATAACTTGAAATAAAAGCAAGGCAAGAGTTTCACTCATTTAAAAAAAATCAAATCATATTAATCCCCAAACAGTTCAGACCTACTGAATGTTTTCTCGGAAAATCCTTTCTCCTGGATTTTCAGACGAAAGGAGTCGACGTGAGATGTACATTGAACCTTCAGCTCGCTTGCTCGACCCCCTGAGAGAACCAAGACCTGACTCTATGAAATCACCTCATTCAAGTTTAAACTATGCGACAGTTGTGTGTTCCCGGTCGACACCTCCACAGCTTTTCCAATATCCTGAGATGGTTCTTGGAATGATGAGTTGAAGAGACGAGCAGTGATTATATATATATATATATATATATATATATATATATATATATATATATATATATATATATATAATATATATAATATATATATATATATATATATATATATATATATATATATATATATATATATATATATATATATATATATATATATATATATATATACCCTGGATTATTTTCCTCCTGAGACCTCGACACAGAGAGAAAAGCGGAAGACGGAAATGTAACGCCTTCGGTACAAACCTCATCCGGACTCTCAATGTCCTGAAATAGCTCTGGGCAGGACAAGTCGGCCAGGAGACGAAGTGTAGATTTTGCAAAACTCGGAATTATTCCGAAAAAGCTTCGAAGGGCGTAGAAAGGAGAAGGAAGAGCAAGCGGGAGATGGAAGAGGGAGTGTCCGGTCCAGATCTTAACAGGTTTCCAATATCCTGGAAATGCTTTCGAGAATGATGGCTTTTCTTGGAGAAGCGCAGCCTATATTCGATTTTACATGAAATCGTAATTTATTGTCCCTCTAAGAGGACAGGGAATACTGAGGGAGGAAAGGAGTGCATTTACCTCCTCCCCCCCCCCCCCCCACCAAAGCCCCCCACAGCCCCCCTGGAATTTCATTCCCCGTCTAGTCACTATATTCTGGAACTGCTCGCGGTGCGCACAGTCTATAATGATCTCTGGTCATCAATACCCACGACAGGCTGGAAGACCAGCCATGTCACTATCATTATCTGTGATAATGTCGCCGCTGATTGGTTGCTTCAACGAGGCTCCAGACGAGAGAGAAAGAGGAAGTGAGAGAGGTGGAGAATACGAGAATGTATGTGAGAAGATAAATAGGGAGATAGCACATGAGAGTATATTGGAAGAGACAGGGAGGTAATATATATGAGATCCCATGACACACAAAGACAGGTAAACAACACACAATAATGCAAGGGAAGAGAGAGAGAGAGACAGGTAAACAACACATATAAATATAGTGGCTAAACAAAATTTAATTATTTGATCTATTACGAGATTTTCTGTAACAAAAATATATTCAAAATAAATACGAGAATACGAATATAAGACTCTTTTTCCCCACTCTTCACTCCCCTCGGCTTGGGTAATATTGTTGATTAAATATCATCCTGCTGTAGAGTTTCGCTTGAACTGCATTGCCAAGAAAGAATTTTGATCGGGATCTTCCGACGACCACAGCATCTAATTCACAGGAAGGTTACCTACTTCCACCTCAGCAGCAGCTACTCAACACGAACACTCTTATTGCAGACGAGGAGTCACAATAACGTGGCTGAAATATGTTAACCAATCCACACACTAGAGAGTGAGGGGACGACGACGTTTCGGTCCGTCCTGGATCATTCTCAAGTCGATTGTGTGAGAATGGTCCAGGACGGACCGAAACGTCGTCGTCCCTTTACTTTCTAGTGTGTGGTTTGGTCAACATTTCTTATTATTACAATGTAAAACTACAGTAGCAGTGTGCTAATGATATAATACAGAAGCCTAAGCATATCTCAGGGGAGCCGGTCGGCCGAGCAGACAGCACGCTGGACTTGTGATCCTGTGGCCCTGGGTTCGATCCCAGGCGCCGGCGAGAAACATTGGGCAGAGTTTCTTTCATCTATGCCCCTGTTACCTAGCAGTAAAATAGGTACCTGGGTGTTAGTCAGCTGTCACGGGCTGCTTCCTGGGGGTGGAGGCCTGGTCGAGGACCGGGCCGCGGGGACACTAAAGCCCCGAAATCATCTCAAGATAACCTCAAAATATATGCCAAATCTCAATGAAAAGCTTACAGCCTATGGTCAAGCTTGTTTTTTAATTCCTAAGAATATTGGAACCTAAGGATTAGGTGTCATCGCAGCCAATTCAAAGCCAATTTTCAAAGTAAGTTATACCATTTTCATGAATGAATTTGGGCAGCAACCTATTCCACCATTCTACACTATCTATACTAGTCAGCTCTTCTCCATATAACTTAGCAGTTTGAACTCCTTCAGCTTATAATAGTTTGGGGAGGTTTTGGTCAACGAATTTGAGACCAGGACCTTGTAAATCAAATAAATATATTAGAGGACAACCCGCCAAACACACACCGAAACTACGACGTTGGTGCAACGTTCGAACAAGTTTTAACACCTCCTAACCAGTTATAACAACCATTATAGCGAGTTGTAACAACGTTCTAATACGTCATAAACACGTTAAGCCAAGATGTAACAACTTTATTACAAGTTGTTACAAGCGGAAAATAGAGACAGTTTCGGTTTGTGTTTCCAGGGAAGTTGACTAGTTTAGTAATGTCCAGGAAGGAGGTTATTAAAAAAAAAATAGACAAATTAAAGCCTCATCTTGAGGTTATCTTGAGATGATTTCGGGGCTTTTTAGTGTCCCCGCGACCCGGTCCTCGACCAGGCCTCCACCCCCAGGAAGCAGCCCGTGACAGCTGACTAACACCCTGGTACCTATTTTACTGCTAGGTAACAGGGGCATAGGGTGAAAGAAACTATGCCCAATGCTTCTCGCCGGCACCCGGGATCGAACCCGGGACCACAGGATTACAAGTCCAGCGTACTGTCCGCTCGGCCGACCGGCTCCCGCCTTGCCACAAGGATCAGACTAAGTACTTGCTAGGGTACTTAAAGACTGACAAAGATGACCTTAGTGAGCATTTGCCTTTAATATATAATAAGTTATTAGAGAAGGCCATAGTACTGTTATCATAGATGGATGTGAGTGTGGTGCTAATTTTTAGGAAAAGGAACTTGTATTTAACTATCGGTCAATTAGCTTAACGGCTATTTAATCATCCCTAAACCACCAATAGCAGTCTCAGAGCAATTGCATATCTTTGCAGCACTGAAAAGGCTCGGCTGAGCTGAGCCAAACATTCTGACCACAGAAAAATCCTACCAAACCCACAGCAACATTACAAATTTTCTAAACGTCAATATATCACAAATAAATATACAATCTACAGCACAAATCCACAAGGGCCGTGACGAGGATTCGAACCTGCGTCCGGGAGCATCCCAGACACTGTCGATTAAGGCAGTGACGAGGATTCGAACCTGCGTCCGGGAGTATCCCAGACACTATCGATTAAGGCAGTGACGAGGATTCGAACCTGCGTCCGGGAGCATCCCAGACACTGTCGATTAAGGCAGTGACGAGGATTCGAACCTGCGTCCGGGAGTATCCCAGACACTGTCGATTAAGGCAGTGACGAGGATTCGAACCTGCGTCCGGGAGTATCCCAGACACTGTCGATTAAGGCAGTGACGAGGATTCGAACCTGCGTCCGGGAGCATCCCAGACACTGTCGATTAAGGCAGCGACGAGGATTCGAACCTGCGTCCGGGAGTATCCCAGACACTATCGATTAAGGCAGTGTCTGAGATGCTCCCGGACGCAGGTTCGAATCCTCGTCACGGCCCTTGTGGATTTGTTCATTTGACGCATCACGTTAGTGTGACCTCTGTGTGTGTGTGTGAATCTACAGCAGGTGTTGTTGTAATCAAAACACAATAATAAAAGCCAATTTATTCAATTTCAAGCAACTTCAATTTCAATTGAACAATTTCAACAATTTCAATTTCGTCCGGTGACAAGGCCATGGTAACTACACAAGTGGGTATGAAGCCTCAGTGGCAATACCACAGTGGTTATTGCTGTTACGAGCCATTTTGATGTAGCCATTGATGCCCCAGCTGTAGCCCCAAGAGTTCTTAACGAGCCAGTAGTCCTGTCCATTCTCACTACCGTAGCCAACAACCAGAACAGCGTGGTCCAGGTTAGAGGATGAGCAATAGGGCTCGTAGTAGACGCCTGCGGGGATAAACGTGTTAATTATTGCAGGCGATGAGTCGCAATAACGTGGCTAATGTATGTTGACTAGACTACACACTAGAAGGTGAAGAGACGACGACGTTTCAGTCCTGGAGCATTCTCTAGTCGACTTGAGAATGGTCCAGGACGGACCGAAACGTCGTCGTCTCTTCACCTTCTAGTGTGTGGTCTGGTCATCATGTTAATTATTATTGTGACTGAATAATCAAATGAAAAAAGGGACAAACAAGTTGCATTGCTGGAAAATGTACCAAGCAGTTTAGTGTTGATAAATGAAAATATATTAAGCTAGGGAAGGCCATAGATGCTGTAACCACGTCAGTAACAGTCAAGTGGATCTCACAATGTGAGAAAGACTTAGGAATCACAGTAATCAGGGACCTGAGGTTGAGACAGCAATGAACCAATGCACGAAATGAAGCAAACAGATTACTGCCATTTAAAATAAGAAGCTTCTGAAACACGTACATAATCCTTCACCAAAATCTCTCACTGGTGAGAGTAATTGGACCACAATATTCATCTCAGGTCTCAGAATTACCCATTGGACACAGACCTTTCTAATGACTGCTTGCCTACACGACCTCTTGTGAACGCAACACGGAAAAGTAACGCTTGAGAGAGTTGTGTGTCATAGGTGTTTACTCACCACTGTAATACAGCTGGAAGGAATAGTTGGACGCGTCAATTGCCACGGAGATCGGCCCAACGGAATAAGTTGCTTGCTGTAGCGCCAATTCACTTCCCTGAGGTATGTCTACATAGTCATTCAACGTAGCGGCGACGTAATTGGAATTATAACGACAGACATTGTCCTGTATGGATGAAAAGAAACAATCAACAAATCATACCGCTGTACCGAGCAGAAAATACTCTTCAAACAGTATCAACAACTGATTAGTTTATGCCCCAATACCCTGTGAACCACAGCGATGCTTACAATAGCCTGGTAGGGGTAGGAAGCCTCAGTCTGAGAACCGTAGTTATAGATGTACTTGAAGGCCTGGTTCACCCATCCACCGTTACATCCCTGGTTGAAGTATATACCGTCGGCACAGTCGACCAGCTGCTGCTCCGAGAGGCTGATCAGGTAACCGGTTTTAAAGTAGTGCTGAGCCTCCAGGGAACCGGTCTGTGAGAGAAGCATTGTTCTTCTTGAAGCATTATAAAATAAATAGGATATGATAGCATGGGCTAGAAGAGCATAATATAGGATAGGGTATAATTGCATTGGTTAACATAATACGATAGCGTGGGCTAGGATAAGTAGGATACAGTAGGATATCACAGAATATGATAGGTCTGGATAACATAGACTCACATCATTCAGCACAATATCCAAAGATAACTGCCTCTCCATCACATTAATCTACGATAGTGACAAATTATATTACAATGGTGAAAACCAGAATACGAGATACTTTATTTAATTGTTAATGGTTCATTATTTATGTATTTATTCTATTTAAAGTATACAACTTCCTGTATTAAGTCTAATGTATTTCTGCCTCAGAAAAAAGTAATTTATCCGTGGACTCACTATAGGCAGTAGAGTCGAACCACTTGGGCTGGACGGTAGAGCGATGATCTCGCTTCATGCACGCAGGAGTTCAATCCCCGACCGTCCAAGTGGTTGGTCACCTAACCTTAAGTCCCATCCCATCCCAAATCCTTATCCTCAAATCCCTTAAAAGAGCAATATAACCGCAGTGGTTTAATGCTTACTCCTGGTAATGGACACAGAATCACCAACAGATACAAACCTCAGATGAGAAATGTTGACCAGACCACACACTAGAAGTTGAAGGGACGACGACGTTTCGGTCCGTCCTGGACCATTCTCAAGTCGATTGTGAAGAGGAGATAGAGACAGGCAATAAATAGGCAAGAGAGAGCTGAGGAGCAAAGTAAGGTGTAGGGGATCATCCCACTCAGATGAGAAATGTTACCACTTAGGATGAAAGGTGAAGCACTTACCGCAGAGAAAGACCAGCATGAACCACATTGTCCCTGGTCCTTGACACCAGTCACGGCCCCTGAGTTACGCCAGTCCACAGTCGCTGCCATGGGGAGACCTTCCTTAATGACGAATTCATTGTGGGGTTCAGCGTGAGAGCCACTCTTATAGCCCTTCATCACAGCGTTGAACTCCTCATTCGTCTGTTATATCATAAGAATATTAATGTCCTTTCATGCATGTTTATATTAAATTCAATGTATACGAAGTATTTTTGTTTTTTTGAGACGTAAAGGCCACATTTTGAGCTTCAAAAAGTACACATATATATTTCAGAAATGACTGACCATGTCGCCAAATTGGTTCATCGCCAGGTTGAAAGTGCTTTCGCCCTTCTCAAACTTTTCATTGTGTTCCTTGACGTATTGAAGATTGCGGTCGAACACGCTCCTGCGGTACTGTTCCTCCTCTGCGTCCACATACTTGCGGCCGTGAGTAGTCTGTGGACAGCGATGCTCATAATGCCTACTCCATACACTCGGAATCAAGCATGGTGAGGTTATCAAGGGCTATTCAAGTTCAAGTATGTTTATTGAGACAAGAAAGAAATCCATCTCAAAGGAATAGAGTAGCTTAGGCTATTTCTAACCCCCCCCCCCCCCCCCTCCCGTCAATGGCTATTAAAGTCCCTTCGTTATTTGATGCTGTTATCTAATTAATTATTACCCTGAAACACAATAAAAGCGACGGTGGAAGTGTTACATGAGGTCGCTTTACTGAAGCACTATTTGAGAAATTTGTTCTGTTATGTGTAAATAATTTTACATATGGATCTAATATGTAAATATGGATCATGATAGTAACCGAATCCCCACATATGGAAATAAAGGATGTGACGATGTTTCGATCCATCCTGGATGATTATCAAGTCCACGAGGGGCCGAAACGCCGTTAGATCCTATAGTTTTAGATGTGTGGGTTTGGATGTCTAATCTTCAACCTCGTTAGTGTAACATACGATCATCAAGGAAAATATATAAATTTCAATCATATTTGTAAAAATATTTTCACTTTCAACATTACGAGTATCTAACATACAAAGATACTCGTAATGTTGAAAGATATTGATATCCTGCAGATATTTTGCTAGATATATCTCTAGCAAAATATCTGCAGCAATATTGTAGTGGTTTTGGACACTGACAGTAATTTTTTTTCAATGACACCAAAATGCTTCCGTCAATTTCCAATGTTACTTATGTTGGTCACAAGTCTGCCACTTATATCTTTAATACCCGATTTATTGACCTTTCTACTTTCAAAAAAGGAGAAAGCATCTTCATTAAAATCATGAATGCCATTCACATTTGGAAACTGTTATTTGGACTTAAACATTCATTCACGAAATTTTCAAGCACCTTTCTTCCTGCTTAGTGCTTCCATAACAGAAATTACTTGCATTATCTGTATTTTTTTTCAAGTTTGGTTGATAAAGTTTAACCCACAATATCCCTAAGTGGCGTTTTATCCATATGTGAAACACTTATAAAGAGAAATTTGAGATTATTCTTAGAGTCTAACGTAACAAGTTTCTCAGCTGTGTTAAGCATTTGTTTTTAAGTAAAGTCACTCAGTACCAAGAAGATCTCAGAGAGTGAAAATTGGCTTACCTTGAATTCCTCCCAAGTGGGATGGGCGGCCGCCACAGCCAACCCACACAGAAGCAATGCTACGACCTTCATCTATTTCACAGAGAAAACATTCAGTGAATAATTTAAAGTTATAACTGAGATTTATCAGTACATTTTGCTCGACATATACATGATATAAACCTTATACTTATAAATCTCATTATACTTATTCATTCTAGTATAAGGCAAGTTGAATTTCATAAAATATGCAAATATCAATGTCTTTCAAGTATGATTTTTTTATGCAAGACAATCTGAAAAAATATCATAAAATGCTAATTGTCTTATAAAATCTTTAACATGATCTTGTCTAGTGAG
The DNA here is from genome assembly GCF_040958095.1 of Procambarus clarkii. Lineage (NCBI taxonomy): Eukaryota > Metazoa > Arthropoda > Malacostraca > Decapoda > Cambaridae > Procambarus > Procambarus clarkii. Next base: position 14,808,383 of record NC_091212.1, on the reverse strand, counting down.
AAATATTTACCTTAAGGGACGAGAAGGGCTGACTGGTGCTAAGAGTGTCCTGGGACGGTGTTAGAGACTATATATATACCTGAGGAGCCCGTGGGAGGAGCTACAGGTGTTAAGGCAACAGGAGGTGATGTTCAAGGAAATTGTGAAGTATCTGAGTGCAAGGATTTCGTAATATCATACATAATATTTATGTGCTGATTGTTATATTGTAATATATATATGTGTCTGTTCTCTGTATATATATATATATATATATATATATATATATATATATATATATATATATATATATATATATATATATATATGTATATATATATATATATATATATATATATATATATATATATATATATATATATATATATATATATATATATATATATATATATATATATATATATGCACAACTATATTCTACCGACTTCAAGACTCCGCGCCAATATCGAAGCTTCAAGAAATATGGGCCAATAGGCCCTTTGCAGTTACTTCCATCCTTCCCTTTAATTTACCCAATTTATACCCATTGTTTCGTGTTCTATCTTGTGTTGAAAGTTTTGTTCACCTCATCCAAAACTGTTGTAACATATCACCTCACCCAAATGCTGGTATATAAGATGAAAGCTGTTTAAATGATAGCATAGAACTCTGTTTAGTGTTTACAGGTTATAGTTGTGTGTGTGTAAACTAAAGTCTTTGAAAATGTAATAAGTTATTACGAAACACGTTCAAATGTCGCGTCAGACTAGACATAAAAATGAATTTTGGAGAATTGATTTTTCAATTACCATCGACAGTGAAAAGAAACAAAAGAAAGCAGTCAAAATAGCAGTCTCCGTGGTGTAGTGGTAAGACACTCGCCTGGCGTTCCGCGAGCGCTATGTCATGGGTTCGTATCCTGGCCGGGGAGGATTTACTGGGCGCAATTCCTTAACTGTAGCCTCTGTTTAACGCAACAGTAAAATGTGTACTTGGATGAAAAAACGATTCTTCGCGGCAGGGGATCGTATTCCAGGAACCATAGGATTAAGGACTTGCCCGAAACGCTACGCGTACTAGTGGCTGTACAAGAATGTAACAACTCTTGTATATATCTCAAAAAAAAAAGAGAAAATTCCTGTTAGAATTATTAATCTTACTTTTTCGGTCATATATATATATATATATATATATATATATATATATATATATATATATATATATATATATATATATATATATATATATATATATATATATATATATATATATATATGTCGTACCTAGTAGCCAGAACGCACTTGTCAGCCTACTATGCAAGGCCAAATTTGCCTAATAAGCCAAGTTTTCCTGAATTAATATATTTTCTCTATTTTTTTTCTTATGAAAAGATAAAGCTACCCGTTTCATTATGTATGAGGTCAATTTTTTTTTATTTTAGTTAAAATTAACGTAGATATATGACCGAACCTAACCAACCCTACCTAACCTATCTTTATAGGTTAGGTTAGGTTAGGTAGCCAAAAAAGTTAGGTTAGGTTAGGTTAGGTTAGGTAGGTTAGGTCGTCGAAAAACAATTAATTCATGAAAACTTGGCTTATTAGGCAAATCGGGCCTTGCATAGTAGGCTGAGAAGTGCGTTCTGGCTACTAGGTACGACATATATATATATATATATATATATATATATATATATATATATATATATATATATATATATATATATATATATATATATATATATATATATATGTACTTCAGAGGAATTCGAAGAAGTGTTTGACTTGCAACAATGATCGAACCCGTCTGTGACATTCATCAATGTTTCCCATTGTTGTGTTCTTCAAGAGATCCATAACCTTTAAGCACCTTTTTGCATTATTATTTTTGTATCAACCCATGTATATCTTGTAACCATCAAATGCATAATAAAGCACAAAAAATATTCAAGGAAGGGGGTGGTAGGAGAAAAGCACACAGAAACTGTATTGGAGGGGATCTAAACATTCCCTCTAATGCGTTATGCGTGGTTTCCTCCGAGGCTATGGGTCCCCCTTCTTCCAGCTAGAGGTGGTACTCCCTTCCTATGTGAAAAAAAAAAAAAATATATATGTATATATATATATATATATATATATATATATATATATATATATATATATATATATATATATATATATATATATATATATATATATATATATATATATAAAATCTGTCATATTTGTAAATTAAATAATAAATATATATATATATATATATATATATATATATATATATATATATATATATATATATATATATAAAATCTGTCATATTTGTAAATTAAATAATAAATATATATATATATATATATATATATATATATATATATATATATATATATATATATATATATATATATATATATATATATATTTGGTTACAGTCTATCTTCAGACAAATATTATTGAATAAGGCAGACAAAATAAGATCAATGATTCGAGCACGATTCATTTTAGAAGTTGAAAAATAAACTCTCTAAAATAGCATTATAAAATTTCACGTGGCCCCTAACACTAAGAGATGCACTTCGATAACTCTCGTTAACATCATCAAAGACACAGTTCGAATGACTACAAGATTTGCACTACAGGATATATAACACACCTACATCCCTCCCATTCATTCTGAATTTATTCATCTTCCTATGCCTTTGAAATTTCTCAAATTTTCACCCCTCCGAGCTCCTCCCCCCCCCTAACTTGCACCAATTGCCACACAATACTTCACCATGTCAACACCTCTTCCCTCCAAGGTTCAAGTAAGCAGGTCGCAGCCCACTTACTGCTCGTGTCAACAACATCATCAAGGCCGCCCACTCTGTTCTTCCCACGAGATACGCCAGTCCTCGACGCAAGGCCTCGTTGGCTGTGAAGCTTTATATGGCACATGATGCGTAGTGGGGAGATTGTTGTGGCTTTGTTTTACCTTCCTCTTTTAGGGTATGACGTCGGTGTTGGCTAACAGTGGTGTTGTTCACAGGGAGTGTACTTGTTCACAGGGAGTGTTTTTGTTCACAGGGAGTGTACTTGTTCACGGGGAGTGTACTTGTTCACAGGGAGTGTACTTGTTCACAGGGAGTGTTTTTGTTCACAGGGAGTGTACTTGTTCACGGGGAGTGTACTTGTTCACAGGGAGTGTACTTGTTCACAGGGAGTGTTTTTGTTCACAGGGAGTGTACTTGTTCACAGGGAGTGTACTTGTTCACGGGGAGTGTACTTGTTTACGGGGAGTGTACTTGTTTACGGGGAGTGTACTTGTTCACAGGGAGTGTACTTGTTCACAGGGAGTGTACTTGTTTACAGGGAGTGTAATTGTTCCCGGGGAGTGTTTTTGTTCACAGGGAGTGTACTTGTTCACAGGGAGTGTACTTGTTTACGGGGAGTGTACTTGTTCACAGGGAGTGTAGTTGTTCACAGGGAGTGTACTTGTTCACGGGGAGTGTACTTGTTCACAGGGAGTGTACTTGTTCACAGGGAGTGTACTTGTTCACGGGGAGTGTACTTGTTCACAGGGAGTGTACTTGTTCACGGGAAGTGTACTTGTTCACGGGAAGTGTACTTGTTCACAGGGAGTGTACTTGTTCACAGGAAGTGTACTTGTTCACGGGGAGTGTACTTGTTCACGGGGAGTGTACTTGTTCACGGGGAGTGTACTTGTTCACAGGGAGTGTACTTGTTCACAGGGAGTGTACTTGTTCACAGGGAGTGTACTTGTTCACAGGGAGTGTTTTTGTTCACAGGGAGTGTACTTGTTCACAGGGAGTGTACTTGTTCACAGGGAGTGTACTTGTTCACAGGGAGTGTACTTGTTCACAGGGAGTGTTTTTGTTCACAGGGAGTGTACTTGTTCACAGGGAGTGTACTTGTTCACGGGAAGTGTACTTGTTCACGGGAAGTGTACTTGTTCACGGGAAGTGTACTTGTTCACGGGGAGTGTACTTGTTCACAGGGAGTGTACTTGTTCACAGGGAGTGTACTTGTTCACAGGGAGTGTACTTGTTCACAGGGAGTGTACTTGTTCACAGGGAGTGTACTTGTTCACAGGGAGTGTACTTGTTCACAGGGAGTGTACTTGTTCACAGGGAGTGTACTTGTTCACAGGGAGTGTACTTGTTCACAGGGAGTGTACTTGTTCACAGGCAGTGTGCTTGTTCACAGGCAGTGTGCTTGTTCACAGGCAGTGTGCTTGTTCACAGGCAGTGTGCTTGTTCACAGGGAGTGTACTTGTTCACAGGCAGTGTGCTTGTTCACAGGGAGTGTACTTGTTCACAGGCAGTGTGCTTGTTCACAGGGAGTGTGCTTGTTCACAGGGAGTGTGCTTGTTCACGGGCAGTGTGCTTGTTCACAGGCAGTGTGCTTGTTCACAGGGAGTGTACTTGTTCACAGGCAGTGTGCTTGTTCACAGGGAGTGTACTTGTTCACAGGGAGTGTACTTGTTCACAGGGAGTGTACTTGTTCACAGGGAGTGTACTTGTTCACAGGGAGTGTACTTGTTCACAGGGAGTGTGCTTGTTCACAGGCAGTGTGCTTGTTCACGGGGGAGTGTTCTGGTTCGTAGCCAGCGTTCTTGTTCTCAGATAGTGAGGTTTTTCATAACTAATGTTGTTGTTCGTAACCATTGTTGTTTTCCCAGCCAGTGTTGTTGTTCAGTGTTGTTGTTCCCAGCCAGTGTTGTTAAACATAGCCAATGTTGTATACACCTCTCCTCCACATGTTCAGTTTAGTGTCGGGCTTCATACCCATCGTCTTCTGGTGTTACGAAGGTCACACGATTACTAACTGACCACTCAGCATGTCTTGACCAGAGTCCAGGACTTAAGTAAACTCTCAGCGAATACAACGAGTAGCGAGGGTTCTCCTCGTGGGGCATAATACACCTTTGACCCTCGAATAGAGGTTTGTTGTTGTGTTTAAGGCCTGTTGAATGTAGGAAGGTTATTTAGGTCATAACAATAGCTAATTGACTTTCCAGCAAGAATTAATGACACCTAACCATAGTCCAGGACTAATGTATACTAACAGTGTACATACACACATACAATTGGGTATACATTACGGTGTATACCTCCCCCTCAACCCTCAAATACAGAAAAACAACACGTTTGTAATTAAGATATTTCACAGAAATGAGACATTTGGAAACAGGGAAAATTAAAAACATTCATAAAATTAACATAAAATTATTATGCAATTCAAAATATGATGCAATACAAAAAGTATATATAATAAAATTTAATTTTACTGAAACAATTACTAAAAAATAATATTTAATTATTATACATTTTCCAAAGTCAATTAAAGAATATTCAAAGAAAGTTAGCATTAAATTAACTCGAATACATCAGTATATAATTGTCGTTAAACAATAAACGCTCTTTAATTTATACTGACCACATTATCTTAAAGTCAAAGGACTTCAAATATCAGAATCTTAATTGTTTAGAAGAATTAAAATGCTTTAGGAGACACAAAGCCTGTATTAGCCTCATTGAGGTCCCTCTAGGCCAACTACTGAGGATTCAGCCTTAGAGGACAACCCACAACAGTTAATAATATTAATAATTTATTCAGGTAAAAGTACATACAAAATGAATTACAAACAGTATGTTAGATATAAAGATAGAGGTAGTATATTACTATGCCTGAAGCCACTAATGCGAACAGCGTTTCGTGCAACAGTTTCTTACTTCTCGGGAAACCTATGGGCTGCTAAATGAAGAGGTGCATCTGATAAAAGGTAATGTTGTCTAAACGTCTCAATCCTCCCGAAGGATCTGAACCTGGGACCATTTGGCTGCGATCCACCTCTGCCAGCCACATCCATGTAAGGTACTTGCTATGGAAGGGTTAACTACACTAAAGCAATCTCATATTACACAATAACAGTTTAATAGAATGAATCTATGTAATAAGATGATATTGACAAGAGACACCATATTAAAACGGTATTTCATATATATATATATATATATATATATATATATATATATATATATATATATATATATATATATATATATATATATATATATATATATATAAATATATATATATATATATATATATATATATATATATATATATATATATATATATATATATATATATATATATATATATATATATATATATATTTCACAATGAAGCAAAATTATTCAAAATTTGGAGGTTGTAGGACAAAAGAACATGGAACAACTAATTATTTTTTACATGGAACAATAAAAAAATTATCCAACCCATGCTTTGTTCAAAAGTAAAATAAAAAATGACCTAATTTCATCCTCATAGTTTCCTTCCTTGTGCTTCAAACTCACACTGTATATTGTACTACCCACTTCCCCCAATATTAGTACTTAAGACACATACCAGTGTAATCACCTCTGTCAACTTGTACTCTAGTTTTTTTATATAAAAACCTTTTTTGTTGATATAAAAACCTTGGTACAATGTACCCTTTCATCTTGCCTGATATGTTAGATTAAGGACCTGCCCGAAACGCTGTGGGTATTAGTGACTTTTCATGAATGTAAAAATACTAATCCTATGTCATCTCACCAAGCCATTGTACCTTCTTGGTAATATTAAATAAATTATTATTATTATTAACCCCCATAGGAAGGGGGGGGGACCTAAAAATCCCGTCCAATGCATTGGACGGGATTCATATGCTCCAAATAGTTGTTCTGTGTGCCACATAGATACACACATACCTTGTGGGACTTTAATCTGGTCAAATCAGATTTTTAGTACGATCGTGATAAGTATTGCATTTTAATTAAATTACGTTGCCACTTTAATGACCTTCGAGAAGAAACATTAGTTATACATCAAGTGTGAGTCTTGAACTAGCGTTTTCTTTTCATCCTGCCCAATGATCAAAGAAAATTGTTTACTGGGAAACAAATATAAAAAATCCCTGAAAGTTTAAATTTTATGCTGAACTTGGATTACTGCCTATATCAGATAATGATATTGTTAATTATGCATGTTAGTAAGGTAGGAGACAGTAGGCCTACTTGTGAATATTAGCATATTTTTAAAAGCCGATATATTTATTAGAATTATAAGGATATTAGGCTACCAAGGTAGAACAGTCTAATAATAATATTTACCTGAATTTAAATGTCAAATCCACCAACAAAAAATCCAAGTCCTCCAATAAAAAAATTAAAATCCGTTAAATAAATTTATGTCCACCAACAGAAATTTCCAAATCCGCCAACAAAAATAATCCAAATTAGATATGGATTTTTTTATATTTTTTTTAGTATTATTAACAAGCTTAGGTATACACACAGCAATGTGCTGTTACCATATTAAATAGCAACCCATCCTCCGAATTGACAGTACGATTAAACACTTAGTGTAATAAGTATATTTCCTTACTGTCATTCATAGTACATAATTGCACTTATGGGGCTGTTACATTTACCTCCCTATATAATCTCATCGTTTTCTGTTAAGACACTCAAAATTTTATGACCAAATTTTCAAATTAAGTTTGCTAAACACAAGTTTAAATATTAAGAATTTCTTTTTCAGTTTTATTAAACAATAGAGATTTTATACAAAATTGGAAAATATCCTGAGTTACTTTCCAATTTATTAATATATTTTAGTTTTGTTTTATAAATATATAAAAGATAATACAGAATAGATAAAAAAAACTAGGTATAACACAGGTAGATAAAAAAAACTAGGTACAAGTTTATCTAATATTCCCATCTCACAGGATGGTTAGACATACATGGAATCAGGGGAGCAAATATCTGCCTCAATACAGATTTGGAATTTGTTGTTGGCGGATTTGAATTCGTCAACTTCTTCTTTGCGAAATGTGCATTTAGGTTAGGTTGTCTTCCATGTTTCTTACTCTTTGCTCCGGTGCTTTGTGATTTGAGGTAAGTCTGGTTGGGTTGGGCTCGGAAAATGTCACATATGTACTTATTTATAAGCAAAATAGTGACTATAAGCAATAAGTCATATATGTGCTGTCTTGTGCGAGAGCGGATTACACCCCACAACGTGGGGAGTACTTACCTATCAGCGTCTACGGGAAGTGAGGTCTAGCTCTTTATGCACAGCTTACTAGCCTTGTACCTGTTGCCTTACAATCTAACTACTCTGACTTTTTAATTCTTTGTTTTGTTGAATCGGGCCTTATAGTTGTGGATGGAGGTGGCTTTCACAACTTCCTCTTATAGAACATTCCACTTGTTAACTAGCCGTATAGGATACGAGTACTTTCTTCCGTCCCTTCGGCTCAATTGCGCTTCCAGCTTCCACCTGTGTCCGCTTGTCCTGCTTTCTCTCATTCTGAAGAAGCTATCCTTGTCCACCTGATCTATTCCGTAAAGAAACTTGTAAGTTGTGATCATATTTCTTCAGTTCCTTCTATCCTGTAGGGCTGTGAAATTTAGTTCCATTACCCCCATGTTCGTAGCTTAGCCCTCTTAGCTCTGGCACCAATCTTGTGGTAAACCTCTGTACTTTGTACGTCCATATGTTAATTTTGGCTTTATGCTTTACAAGGTGCGGATTGCTGGAACAAATGATGTGTAAATTGCTTTGAAAGAGTCCTAGTTCAGGTTCCTAAAAGATGTTATTTTACTCGCTAGCGTCCCTGTCATGTTCATAAGAAACTGCGGGATCCTTTTGTATGGCACCGCGTTTCATACGCCAGCTGTATGTAAACAAAGAGAGTCCGCCACACCTGGACGCTGCTAGTCATGTAGAACCATTATAAGTATTAGTCATTAACCTATATATGGTTTTATATCAACACTACAACCAAGATCATCCACAGCAACACAGAACACCACATTGGCGACGAGCTTAAACAGTGAACGCAGGTATTTGTATAGAACAGAACAAGGGACATGACTGCAGTCTCCCCCGGGAGGAAGAGAAAACATATGCAACGCTGGGGTCTGTGAGCACGACACCCATGCTGTCTTGACCAATGCTGAGTGCTACCTGATGCTGTGTGTTATCTGATGCTGAGTGCTTTTGGGGGCCGGTAACTACCTTTTGGCTGTGATTGGAGGATTCGCCTCTCTTTTCTCAACCATCATCTACCTTCGAAGCCCCGACTCGCTTCTACCTCTACCCCGGAAGACTGCAGACTCAAGGTGAGCGTCTGATTATTATGTACACCTGATGCTTACACGCGGTGGGACCGTCATAACTAGTAAGGTAGCCCACAATAACGTATAAATTCTAGGGTTACACTGGAGAAAGCACTCAGTGGGCAATACAGATATATTCAATTTGCGGTACTTACACCGCGAATTTACTGTGCATTCTCAACATTTAAAAAAGGGACATAATACTACAATGGGAAATCATTTTTCACTCACCATATCGACTGTTGTACTCAGTCACACTGAGTTAGTTTAGTTCAATTATTATGTACCCTATACCCATCTTGTGGACAGTAGTGGAAAGGGTTACAGAGGCACATAATGTGCTGAGGGACTCAACCCCACAATTCATTGTACAAGTCGTCATACAGTACCCTGTATAACCACATGTACTCTATATTACCACATGTACGCTGAGAAAGCCTGTCGTAAACAGCTCCACAAAGGTGATATGGGCGCCTAACGAGCACACCCAACACACACCCTCAGTGGTTTAAGGTAAGACCCTCTCAGTCCTGGCGGAGGGTCCATGGAGTTTTCCCTTCAAGAAAGGGCGCTCTTGGAACTTTATACTCAGAGATAAACATTCCCTAATACAAAATGTAACACCCTTGCAGCAGTCACAAATGAAACCTAATTAAAAAAAAATAAAAAAAAAATTGATATTTCAACTAAGACAAAGCAATTAGCTTAATAAAAAATAAATGTTAAACTTTATATACCAATCATTATACACTCTGCACTTATTAGTATTAATTTTTTTTAATGATTTTACAGGTAACTAAAAAATAAGTATTTTTAATTATTTTATTTTCCTGTAATATTGGCTATCACCTTGTGCGATAACCATACAGATGTATCAAGGTGTGAGCTACATGGTGATAACGTTGGGTCTCTGATGCAGTGAGACCCTCACCTGGCCAGCACTCTCGTAGTCGGGCAGTTAGGAGTCCAACGATTATTACACCAATGGGTAGGAGGCATCAGTGGCAATACCACAGTTGTTGCTCCTGTTACGAGCCATATGAATGTACCCGCTGATGCCCCAGCCGGTGCCCCAGGAGTTCTTGACGAGCCAGTAGGTCTCTCCGCTCTCAGTTCCGTAGCCCACTACCAGTACAGCGTGGTCCAGGGTGGTTGACGAGCACCTCGACTCATAGTAGACACCTGCAAGATGAGTACACATATTAATATATAGAACACATGATGGTTTCCTGTTATATGGAAGTGTGCTTTCATGTGAACTGTGGCTGAAAGATAATATACAGTGTATGTCAAGCCCCGAGATTTTGACTTAAAATAAAATACAATATCAAGAAAATTCATGAATTACTTCTTAAGATTTGAAAAGTAATATGTTGAATGGACCCGCATATTATGTTACTATATAGACGTTTGTGTGTGTGTGATAGTTTGTCTTTACTCACCGCTGTTATAAAGCTGGAATGAAAGTCGTGATGCATCAATGGCAACTGAGATGGGACCAATGTTAGCAGAGGCTTCCAGCAGAGCGGCTTCATCTCCTTCAGGAATGGCCACATAACCAGTTAATGTGGCGACGACGTCGTTGGAATCGAAACGGCAGACATCATCCTGCGTGGACGGGGACATAAAATTAGTTTGCGCATTGTCAAACAGGACATCTATATAAAGTTCAGATACTATAAGTATTTTATTAGTCAACTTATAACCAAGACGTGCGTTGTATATATGGAAAACTTACAATAGCCTCGTAAGGGTAGGAAGCCTCAGTGACAGAACCATGGGCCTTGATGTACTTGAAGGCCTGGTTCACCCATCCACCGTTGCATCCCTGGTTGAAGTAAATACCGCCGGCGCAGTCGACCAGCTGCTGCTCGGAGAGACTGATCAGCTTGCCGGTCTTAAGGTAGTGCTGACCCTCCAAGGAACCAGTCTGTGGTAAAACGGATAAATATATAATCAAGTAAATTTACATTTTAGGATTGCGAGGAAGATATGTAAACATGAACAAACTTAAATGCCACGAATTGTGTTCCTTATATGATTAAAATCATACTATATGGAAAATGTAAATAAGTTAATATCGATATAATTTTTCCTATTTATCCACTTGCAAGCCTGGATAATTCCTGCAGGCTAAGAACATGCGGGCAATTTATATTTTTGAAAAACTATTTACCGCAGAGAAAGACCAGCATGATCCACATTGTCCCTGGTCCTTGACACCAGTCACGGCTCCCTGGTTACGCCAGTCCACAGTTGCTGCCCTTGGGATCCTTCCTGTGGGAGTGAACACGCTGTCAGGCTCTGGGTGAGACTCCTTTTTGTACCCCTTCATCACAGCGTTGAATTCTTCATTTGTCTGTCAAATAAAAAACTTGTTAGAACTTGTAGTGAAGGAAAATGTTTCATATATCGTCAGTTACATATTACATATATATGAATCCAATTGCAAAATTGTCAAATATCAGAAACTAGGAAGAGGAATCACTGACCATGTCACCAAATTGGTTCATTGCCAGGTTGAAGGTAACTTCGCCCCTCTCATACTTCTCGTTGAATTCTTTGACGTACTGAAGGTTATGTTCGAACACGCTCCTGCGGTACTGTTCCTCCTCTGCGTCAACATACTTGCGGCTATGGATGGTCTGTGGAAAACAACAAACTCGTATATCACATCACACATGTTTAATAATTGTTACGCTACATAATTGTTTTATACTAACTGCAGGCAGTAATTATTCCATGAACAAATTATTTGTTCATATTACTTCTTTTTTTGTAATAAATAAATCTGAGAATCTCTGCAGTAAACAATGATGTGTCAAATGTATTAATTATACCACAAATTAATCAGTGACTTAACATTGGTAATATATCAAGTAATTCTTCGTGCAACCCCAAATACACTATATTCTAATTTATATTTCTTAATTTGCTATTGCTAACTTTCCCTTCCTAATATATATTTTCTAGCTTATAATTCCTAAACTTTATTTTAAGTCTAAAAAATCCCTAAATTATATTTTTGGTCAATAGTTTGGCAAAATTTCATAGTTGGTAAATTTTTTTAACTTTAAATAGTGGTTACAAAAGCGTATTAAATTTTGTTCAGTTAATAATTTGTCCATTTCATATATATTCACAAATCTCATAAGACTGAATTTATGAACAAGTGAATATACGTGGTTTTACGATCATGTTTTCAATAATAATAAACATTATGTTCCTTAAACAATTGAATGGTAAACATTTTGTAACTCAGGACACAATATGAAATCTTGAGGGGTGATAATGGGCTTACCTTGAATTCCTCCCAAGTGGGATGGGCGGCCGCCACAGCCAAGCCACACAGAAGCAATGCTACGACCTTCATCTGTTTCAGAGAAACCATTCAATGAATATACTGGAGTTATTTTTGCAAGTTAAATTCTCTGTTGCACTTCATTAAATATAACGTTATAATGATATTAGCAATATGCCTTGAGTTTTGATTTTTTAGACTTTCTTAATATGTTGTTCACTACAACATGAAATTCATGATAAACAATTCTCTGGTTTATGTCATTAGGATTTTCACCTAGAGTTAAACTTGACACAATAATAGCTGGAGAGTTTTACCTTGGGTGTATGTAGAGTGCTAGCCGGGTTGAGAGTGTATTGGGAGAGTGTTGGAGGGTATATATATACGAGGAGTCCGTGGGAAGCAGTACACCTGCTGCTGTCTTCCACGGTGCCTGACAGTGCCTCTCTTGTCTGGTATGTGTCCTATACTAGGCCTAGGAAGAGTTAAGTTTTGTTTTAGGTGGAAGTTTTTCCGTATTCAATAAAGTGAATAATACCAAGTTCTACTAATAGTCAATTGCGTCAATATGTGTTCGATAGTTCACGCAGTTACAAAAAGTAAAATCTAAAGAGAAGGATGGGTTGTTTTATAGTATATTTAGCACCAGTTGATAAAGATGTTTATTTTCAATTGTCAACCTTGTCCTTGAGAAAAGCAGTTCTTTATTCTTATCTTTGATGCAAGCATTGGTCCAATCACCCCCTCAGTCGTCTCAAATGTCATCTCTAGGAATTTATTTCCGAATGCAACTGTATTATCATTTGTAACCATATGTAATTTAGTTGCTTTCAAGTTCTGTAATCAAATAAAACCCATCACTTTCCAAGCTCTATGATTAACCCTCAGCCTCCAAATTTCCAAACTCCGTTATCAACCCCCCTCCCCGCTCTCTCTTGAATAAAATTCCCACATACCTCGCACCTCCAAATACTAACACTCGACTATCACGTGCATGCTGAGGTGCGTATCGTCTAGACGAAGTCCACTGAATTCCCCAAAACAATATATGACGATGACATCAGATACCTGAGTGGAGTTACTTCTGGGTGTTGTTAGGAACAGTTACTGCCCCTGGTACACCCCACACCTTTACTGCGGAAAGTGTGAGAAATACACTCTATATCATCTTGGGTGCAGGAAAATGCTTCTCTTTCCCAATGAAGTTGACATGCTGTTTTTCATCATTCCCCATTAAAGATGTTAAAAGAAGTCTTGTTGATTTTGAAGTATTTACAGAATTCTCTAGTTAAACGCAACATTAGGAGTTAAACGACAGATTGCCAATAGTCCGCAATGTAGTTGGTTTAATTTTAAACAATAATTTATTCCTAAATGAAGTCAATGATTTAAAAACAAAAAAACAATCTGCCTGTGCTCAATGAAACTGGCTCTCTTTATAGTTTATACCATATGCTTGAGTTAAATATTGAAATTTAGTGTAATTTTTTTATTAAAAACTATTTATTGTTTCTATAATAAAACAACTATATTATATTCAGTTAGAAAACCTATTGAACTTGGGAAGATTTCCACATTGCATAAGTCTCCTAAAGATAAGAATACTCATTAAGAAATTTCATCCCAAGAATGAGTAACGAAAGGTACAAAAGTAATTCACTGCATTGGTCTATAAACATAAGGGAAGTGTAAACTCTCATATGCCAAAAGGTTTCCGAAAAGTTCGTAGAATGAAACAATAGGCTTCAAGTGCACGTGGAGAGGCAGATTAATAGCCCACGTGTCGGGGGCTGGATAATAGCCCACGTGTCGGGGCTGGGTAATAGCCCACGTGTGGTTACAAGATAAAAGTCCATGTGTGGGCGCATGATAATACCACACGTGTGAGGAATGATTATGGGCCAAGTGCACGGGACAGAAAATTAGCCCACGTGTTGAGGCAATATAATAGCCCACATACATGACAAACAAATTTAGGCGTGGAGGTAAAATAATAGCCTTGGTGCATGGCAGAAAAATAGCCAGGTGTGGAGGCAGGATAATAGAACATGTGAAAAGGTAGGATAATAGCCGCACATGTGGTTGCAGGATATCTCAGAGTGGAAGCCTAATATCATCGAACTCTTCTTTATCTGAAGCTAACTAGACATCGATAAACATAACTCATCATCGGGTGCTCACACGAGAAAACAATTCTTGGGCCTCGTGTACCTGGTGTCCAGCCGCTGGACAGCACTATAATACCTGGCCAAAGGGTAAGGTCAGATACATTAGACATTGTAACACAGTCAACTATCATCAGGAACGGAAGAAGCCAATCTGTATAATTTCTGAATCAAACATTGTTAAAATATAGATGGAAGTTAAGTGGACTGAGGACAGTGTCTGAAACATTACAAATTATAATTTATTGGTGGATATTTGTTCTCAGTTGATTCCTCTCAGCTTTTCCTTTTTAAAAATAAAGCCACGAAATAGACTTGAGATCTCTGGATTGTTTCAAGCGTTGGTTAGACATATATATGCCTGAGGTTGGCCGGATATGAAAACAAACTGCCTTGTATGGACCAATAGTCAAGTTCTTCAGTTTAACATTATGTTGTTATTCGTGTAAATTAAATATAAATTGTTTAAATAATGTAGACTACGCAACCCACAACAGTTATTTAATTCCATTTACTGCTTGGTGAACAAAGGCATGAGGAAAAAGGAACCATTTACGCAACCATTTTATTCCCTATGCAGGATAGTCCCCGAACATGACTCAAGAATGTATATTACTGTATTACTGGACCAATTTACACACACTATTAGTATGTTATGGAAAAAGTAATTCGTGTAGACATGTGATAATAATTATGATCAAAATGTTTATTTCCAGACCTCGGGAACGAATCTTCTGCAGATATATCTAAGGTTCCTCTTTAACTTAATTTCCAAAGTGAATAAGAGCCTTAGAAACATATATAAGACTTCTTCCATATTCAATACCGTATACACACACATATAATAATCGGTGCCACTTTTAATAGGTATCTTTGCTTCAGAGAAGAGAATATAAGGTTCTCACGGGATGCATGTAACTTCCCAATTGTAGATCTTCATATTGTTTACTAATACCACATAATAATTTGGATTCTACATATAATACTCATAATACATTATATAAAAAAGGACCACGAATGTCGGACAGATACAAAGGATGCAGCAAGCAAGTCCCATTCACCGTCACCGACTACTTGTTTCTATATGACTCTACAAGGGGTCAGGAAGGTACTGTGGCTCTTTGGCATATGCTTCAAGCAGTTGCCTTATTATGCATTCTGGTATTTTCTGCTTTATACTTTCCCCTCTGCCTTTGCAGATAATAAAAAAAAAAACTTCAGTGAAACGCGTTGTTTAGTTTTTCATCTTTATTTAATAAAATTCAATATAAATGACTGCACCCTCCTGGGTGTCCCCCATTGGCCAGCACGCAAATGAGGAGATACTGGATTAAAAAATCACTGATCAAAGGAGAATGCTGGACAGGATTGACAAGATCGATGCCCATGATACTCTCTTCCTCCTCACAAGATGCCTATCTCTCCCAAAGTTGACTTTCTGAAGTGTTCTCCATCCTACAACAGCCCTAAATTAAATGCGTATGACACCCTTCTGAGATCCATGCTGGTGAAAGTTCTGAGCCTGCTATTGGACGATCCTCAGTGGGAGCAAGCAAGCCTCCCTGTAAGACTCGGCCGCGTTGGTGTCCGCACAGCCTCCCAAATTGCTCTTCCAGCCTTCCTTTTCTCCTCCCATGCATCGCACGACCTCGTAAGAGATATCCTACCTGAACCCCTGAGTGATTCAGCAGGAAGACACGATCCTGCCTCCACTGAATGCTCAAATCAGTGGGATGCGCTTGCAGCCCCAGCACCCATCATAGAATCAACAAAAAAACATAAAACAGTCCAGCTGGGACCACCCTCTAGTGGAAATATAAGTGATGTCTTGCTTAGCGCCAGTACATCAGACAAGGAGAAAGCCCGCCTCAGAGTAGTGCGTGCCCCCCATGCAGGAGACTTCCTCCTGGCAGTACCCATGTCGGCAAATGGCATGCATCTAGATCCAGAATCCCTTCGTGTAGCAGTGGCCCTCCGCGTTTGAAGTACTATATTCATAGTATATCGACTATTTAAGTATTGTTTGTAAGTACATCTTTGTGTATAGACTAACTGTTCGTACAAAACCTGTGGGTTTCATAGAAGCATTGTTGCTTTTTCATTGTCTGGCGCCATGAAAAATATTTTTTGTCCTGCTATTGCATTGAAATTGTTGGGGCTGACTGTCAAACTCAAAGTTACCCACCACAGTACCTGCCCTCTCAAAAAAAGGTATCTAGAAAGTTCAAGCAAAAATTATTCATATAAAGTTATTAAAAATATATATGCATCTTACAGGAAAATTACACAGTTTTTCTTCTAAGTTTGAGAACATCAGATGATTTTGTTATCAAGCCTCATCAATAAAGCCTCATCTGTGTTTAGAAACTCACCAAACTCTGAACTTAATATATCATTAAGGCTCGTGGACATAAAACACACAACATAAATACTTGATATTCTTCTTTAATGTTTATTCATGAAGAGTAATGGAAACCTTTAAACTCATCTGCTGATTCAAAGATACGCATCATGATGACTGAAAAACTTTTGCGTTCATCTTGTCCACTTCTGAGAATTCATATCTTTTGAATAATGAAGAGGTAAATAAAAAATAAGTATTTTTAATCATTTTAATTTCCTGTAATATTGGCTATCACCTTGTGCGATAACCATACAGATGTATCAAGGTGTGAGTTACATGGTGATAACGTTGGGTCTCTGATGCAGTGAGACCCTCACCTGGCCAGCACTCTCGTAGTCGGGCAGTTAGGAGTCCAACGATTATTACACCAATGGGTAGGAGGCATCAGTGGCAATACCACAGTTGTTGCTCCTGTTACGAGCCATATGAATGTACCCGCTGATGCCCCAGCCGGTGCCCCAGGAGTTCTTGACGAGCCAGTAGGTCTCTCCGCTCTCAGTTCCATAGCCCACTACCAGCACAGCGTGGTCCAGGGTGGTTGACGAGCACCTCGACTCATAGTAGACACCTGCAAGATAAGTACACATATTGATATGCGGAACACCTCTTGGTTTCCTGTTATATGGAAGTGTGCTTTCATGTGAACTGTGGCTGAAAGATAATATACAGTGTATGAGAAGCCCCGAGATTTTTACTTAAAATAAAATATAATATCAAGTAAATTCATGAATTACTTCTTAAAATTTGAAAAGTAATATGTTGAATGGACCCGCATATTGTGTTACTATATAGACGTTTGTGTGTGTGTGATAGTTTGTCTTTACTCACCGCTGTTATAAAGCTGGAATGAAAGTCGTGATGCATCAATGGCAACTGAGATGGGACCAATGTTAGCAGAGGCTTCCAGCAGAGCGGCTTCATCTCCTTCAGGAATGGCCACATAACCAGTTAATGTGGCGACGACGTCGTTGGAATCGAAACGGCAGACATCATCCTGCGTGGACGGGGACGTAAAATTAGTTTGCGCATTGTCAAACAGGACATCTATATAAAGTTCAGAAACTAAAAGTATTTTATTAGTCAACTTATAACCAAGACGTGCGTTGTATATAAGGAAAACTTACAATAGCCTCGTAAGGGTAGGAAGCCTCAGTGACAGAACCATGGGCCTTGATGTACTTGAAGGCCTGGTTCACCCATCCACCGTTGCATCCCTGGTTGAAGTAAATACCGCCGGCGCAGTCGACCAGCTGCTGCTCGGAGAGACTGATCAGCTTGCCGGTCTTAAGGTAGTGCTGACCCTCCAAGGAACCAGTCTGTGGCAAAACGGATAAATATATAATCAAGTAAATTTACATTTTAGGATTGCGAGGAAGATATGTAAACATGAACAAACTTAAATGCCACGAATTGTGTTCCTTATATGATTAAATTCATTCTATATGGAAAATGCAAATAAGTTAATATCGATATAATTTATCCAATTTATCCACATATTGCAAGCCTGAATAATTACTGCAGGCCAAGAACATGCAGGCAATTTATATCTTTGAGAAATTATTTACCGCAGAGAAAGACCAGCATGATCCACATTGTCCCTGGTCCTTGACACCAGTCACGGCTCCCTGGTTACGCCAGTCCACAGTTGCTGCCCTTGGGATCCTTCCTGTGGGAGTGAACACGCTGTCAGGCTCTGGGTGAGACTCCTTTTTGTACCCCTTCATCACAGCGTTGAATTCTTCATTTGTCTGTCAAATAAAAAACTTGTTAGAACTTGTAGTGAAGGAAACTGTTTCATATATCATCAGTTATATATTACATATATATGAATCCAATTGCAAAATTGTCAAATATCAGAAACTAGGAAGAGGCATCACTGACCATGTCACCAAATTGGTTCATTGCCAGGTTGAAGGTAACTTCGCCCCTCTCATACTTCTCGTTGAATTCTTTGACGTACTGAAGGTTATGTTCGAACACGCTCCTGCGGTACTGTTCCTCCTCTGCGTCAACATACTTGCGGCTATGGATGGTCTGTGGAAAACAACAAACTCGTATATCACATCACACATGTTTAATACTTGTTACACTACATAATTGTTTTATACTAACTGCAGGCAGTAATTATTTCATGAACAAATTATTTGTTCATATTCTTTTTTTGTAACAAATAAATCTGAGAATCTCTGCAGTAAATAATGATGATTTAAAATGTATTAAGTATATCACAAATTAATCAGTGACCTAACACTGGTAATATATCAAGTAATTCTTCGTGCAACCCAAAATACACTATAATCTAACTTATATTTCTTAACTTGCTATTGCTAACTTTCCCTTCCTAATATATATTTTCTAGCTTATAATTCATAAACTTTATTTTAACTCTAAAAATCCCTAAATTAAATTTTTGGTCAATAGTTTGGCAAAATTTCATAGTTGGTAAATTTTTTTTAACTTTAAATAGTGGTTAAAAAACGCATTAAATTTTGTTCAGTTAATAATTTGTCCATTTCATATAAATTCACAAATCTTATAAGATTGAATTTATGAACAGGTGAATACACGTGATATTACGATCATGTTTTCTATAATAATAAACATTATGTTCCTTAAACAATCGAATGGTAAACATTTGTCACTCAGGACACAATATGAAATCTTGAGGGGTGATAATGGGCTTACCTTGAATTCCTCCCAAGTGGGATGGGCGGCCGCCACGGCCAAGCCACACAGAAGCAATGCTACGACCTTCATCTGTTTCAGAGAAACCATTCAATGAATATACTGGAGATATTTTTATAAGTTAAATTCTCTGTTGCACTTCATTAAATATAACGTTATAATGATATTAGCAATATGTCTTGAGTTTTGAATTTTTAGACTTTCTTAATTAATATGTTGTTCACTACAAGATGAAATTCATGAAAAACAATTCTTAGGTTTATGTCATTAGGATTTTCACTTAGAGTTGAACTTGACAATAATAGCTGGAGAGTTTTACCTTGGGTGTATGTAGAGTGCTAGCCGGGTTGAGAGTGTATTGGGAGAGTGTTGGAGGGTATATATATACGAGGAGTCCGTGGGAAGCAGTACACCTGCTGCTGCTACTGCTGCTACTGCTGCCTTCCACGGTGCCTGACAGTGCCTCTCTTGTCTCTCCCTCATAATCATGCCAACTAGCTGGGTTATTTCTCAGGCACCTCGTACCCTGATTCTTTTCCACGCTACCTCGAACACTGGGAAATTTGGTATAACACATTTCGTGGAAAAATACAAATTTATGTTTACAACGAGTAGTTACCCATGTGAAGGTAGGAGAGGTAACCTAAATGGTAAAGTTGGGGAGCTCACCTACATGTAATAGTGGGGAGCTCCCCTATAGGTAATATTGAGGAGCTCACCTAAATGTAATAGTGGAGAGCTCCACTATAGGTAATAGTGGGGAGGACTCCTAGATGTAATAGTGGGTGACGTACTCGCGATGTTATAATTGTTTATGTGCTGGCTTCTCTTAGTTATTATTATTGGTGGTGTTGCATTTTCTTCAGCTCGTCCCACTGTTTAGATAGTACTTATTCTGACGATGTAGAGCATTGTACATATATTGACGTAATGAACAATTACAAAGTAGAATTTGATACCAATGAGTTTTGACAAACTGGAGAAGTTTTGTGTTGGTATTAAACTTTTCCTAAGCACATTTAACCTTCCTAAACATAATACATCCTATCTGAGGCCTAATATATTACAAATTGCCTTTACTATGCCTAGGAATATTTAAGTTTGGTTATAGCTAAAAAATTTCCTCGTTCAATAAAGTAAGTAATATCAAGTTCTACTAATAGTCATTTACGTCAATATGTGTACGATAGTTCACACAGGATATTATTACAAAAAGTAATATAAAAGAAGAAGGACGGGTTGTTTTTTTCGTATATTTAGCACCAGTTGATAAAGATGTATATTTTCTATTATTAATCTTGTCCTTGAGACGAGCAGTTCTTAGTTCATATCGCTGATACAAGCACTGAGCCTATCACCTCTCAGTCGTCTCATGTGTCCTCTCTTCTACTAACTTATTTCCGAATGCAACTGTAATATCATTTGTAACAATATGTAATTTAGTTGAATACGAGTTCTGTAATCAACTAAAACCCATCACTTTCCAAGCTCTATGATTAACCCTCAGCCTCCACATTTCCAAACACCGTTATCCATCTCCCCCCCTCCTTCTCTTGCCCCAAATCCCCACATACCTCGCATATCCAAATACTAACACTCGACTATCACGTGCATGCTGAGGTACGTATCGTCTAGACGAAGTCCACTGAATTCCCCCAATCAATATATGACGATGACATCAGATACCTGAGTGGAGTTACTTCTGGGTGTTGTTAGGGAGAGTTTCTGCCCCAGTACACCCCACACCTTTACTGCGGAAAGTGTGAGAAATACACTCTATATCCTCTTGGGTTCAGGAAAATGATCCTCAACCCCCATCACGTTGACATGCTGTGTTTCATCATACCCCATTAAAGGTGCTAAAAGAAGTCCCTCTTGATTTTGAAGTATTTGCAGAATTCTCTAGTTAAATGCAACATTAGGAGTTAAACGACAGATTACTAATAGTCCGCAATATGAAGTCAATGATTTAAAAACAAAAAAACTATCTGCCTGTGCTCAATGAAACTGGATCTCTTTATAGATTATACCATATGCTTGAGTTAAATATTGAAATTTAGTGTATTTTTTTTATTAAAAACTGTTTATAGTTTGTGCAATAAAACAACTATATTATATTCAGTCAGAAAATCTATTGAACTTGGGAAGATTTACACATTGCATTAAAGTCTCCTAAACGTAAGTATACGCATTAAGAACATTCATCCCAAGAGTGAGTAACGAGAAGTACAAAAGTAATTCATTGCATTGGTCTATAAACAGAAAGGAAGTGTAAACTCTCATATGCCAAAAGGTTTCCGAAAAGTTCGTAGAATGAAACAATAGGCTTCAAGTGCACGAGGAGAGGCTGATTAATAGCCCACGTGTCGGGGCTGGATAATAGTCCACGTGTCGGGGCTGGATAAAAGCCTATGTGTGGGCGCATGATAATATCACACGTATGAGGAACGATGATGGGCCAAGTGCAGGGATAGAAAAATAGCCCACGTGTTTGGGCAGCATAATAGCTCACGTACATGACAAAACAAAATATTCTAGGCAGGAGGCAAAAGACAGAATACTATGCCTAGGTGCATAGCAGAAAAATAGCCAGGTATGGAGGCAGGATAATAAACCGTTTGGAAAAGTAGGATAATAGCCACACATGTGAGGGCAGGATATATCTCAGACTGGAAGCCTAATATCATCGAACTCTCCTGTTAATACAATAAACTATTTTAATGTTATATTTGAAGCCTGTAGTCATCTGAGTAGATGGTTTTCCTTAATTGTATTAATACTAATAACTTAATTTACTTTGTCTGAAGCTAACTAAAGATCGATAAACATAACTCATCATCGGGTGCTCACACGAGAAAACAATTCTTGGGCCTCGTGTACCTGGTGTCCAGCCGCTGGACAGCACTATAATACCTGGCCAAAGGGTAAGGTCCGATACATTAGACATTGTAACACAGTCAACTATCATAAGGAACTGAATCAAACATTGTGTTAAAATATAGATGGAAGTTAAGTGGACTGAGGACAGTGTCTGAAACATTACAAATTATAATTTATTGGATCTCAGTTGATTCCTTCCAGCTTTTCCTTGTTAAAAACAAAGCCGCGAAACAGTACGAAATAGACTTGAGATCTCTGGATTGTTTCAAGTGTTGGTTAGACATATATATATATATATGCCTGATTTTGGCCGGATATGAAAACAAACTGCCTTGTATGGACCAATAGTCAAGTTCTTCAGTTTAATATTATGTTGTTGTTCGTTTAGATACAATATTAATTTTTTAACTAATGTAGACTATGAAACCCACAACAGTTATTTAACTCCATTTACTGCTTGGCGAACAAAGGCATGAGGAAAAAGGAACCATTTACGCAACCATTTCATTCCCTATGCAGGATAGTCCCCGAACATGACTCAACGTATATCACTCTATTACTGGACCAATTTACACACACTATTAGTATGTTATGGAAAAGTATTTCGTGTAGACATGTGATAATAATTATGATCAAAATGTTTATTTCAAGAACTCGGGTACGAATCTATTGCAGATATATCTAAGGTTCCTCTTTAACTTAATTTCCAAAGTGAATAAGAGCCTTAGAAACATATACAAGACTTCTTCCAAATTCAATAACGTATACATATATATATTAATCGGTGCCACTTTTAATAAGTATCTTTGCTTCAGAGAAGAGAATATAAGGTTCTCAGGGGATGCATTTAACTTCCCATTTGTAGATCTTCATATTGTTTACTAATAGATTTATATTAATACCGCATTCAAGATTTAATACTGATAATAGATTATATAAAAAAAGGACCACGAATGTCGGACAGATACAAAGGATGCAGCAAGCAAGTCCCATTCACCATCACCGACTACTTGTTTCTATATGACTCTACAAGGGATCAGGAAGGTACTGTGGCTCTTTGGAATATGCTTCAAACAGTTGCCTTATTACGCATTCTGGTATTTTCTGCTTTATAATTTCCCCTGTGCCTTTGCAGATAATAAAAACAAGCTTCAGTGAAACGCGTTGTTTACTTTGTTAACTTTATTTAATAATATACAATATGAATGACTGCACCCTCCTGGGTGCCCCCATTGGCTCACACGCAATCGAGGAGATCCGGGATTCAAAAATCACTGATCCAAGGAAAATGCTGGATAGGACTGACAGGATCGATGCCCATGATGCTCTCTTCCTCCTCACAAGATGCCTATCTCTCCCTAAGTTGACTTACTTTCTGAGGTGTTCTTCATCCTACAATAGCCCTAAATTAAATGTGTATGACACCCTTCTGAGGTCCATGCTGGTGAAAGTCCTGAACCTGCCATTGGACGACTCTGAGTGAGAGCAAGCAAGTCTCCCTGTAAGACACGGCGGCCTTGGTCTCCGCACAGCCTCCCAGATTGCTCTACCAGCCTTCCTTTCCTCCCATGCATCGCACGACCTCGTAAGAGATGTCCTTCCTGAATCCCTGAGTGATTCAACAGGAATACATGATCTTACTTTCACTGAATGTTCAAATCAGTGGGATGCGCTTGCAGTCCCAGCACCCATCAGTCAACCAACAGTCCATCTGGGACCACCCATTACTAGAAATATAGCTGATGCCATGCTCACCGCGACAACATCAGACAAGGAGAAAGTCCGCCCTCAGTTCTTGCCTCCAAATGCAGGAGACTTCCTCCTGGCAGTACCCATATTGGCAATGGGCACGCGTCTAGATCCAGAATCCCTTCGTGTAGCAGTGGCCCTCCGTCTTTGAAATACTATTTTCATAGTATATCGACTATTTAAGTATTGTTTGTTAGTATTGTTGTTTTTTGTTCAGCTCGTCCCACAGTTTAGATAGTACTTATACTGACGATGTAGATCATTGTACATATATTGACGTAATGAACAATTACCAAGTAGAATTTGATACTACTGAATTTTGACAAACTGGAAAAAGTTTTGTATTCTTATTAAACTTAATCTAAGCTAACTACAATAAAGTGAGTAATACCAAGTTCTACTAAGTCAATTGCGTCAATATTTGGTACGATAGTTCACACAGTTACAAAAAGTAAAATCTAAAGAAAAGGATGGGTTGTTTTATCGTATATTTAGCACCAGTTGATAAGGATGTTTATTTTCAATTATTAATGTTGTCCTTGAGAAGAGCAGTTCTTAGTTCATATCTCTGTTGCAAGCGCTAGGCTTATCACCCCTCAGTCGTCTCAAATGTCCTCTCTTCTAGTAACTTATTTCCGAATGAAACTGTATTATCATTTGTAACCATATGTAATTTAGTTGATTATAAGTTCTGTAATCAACTATAACCCATCACTTTCCAAACTCTATGATGACCCCTCAATCTCCAAATTTCCGAATTCCGTTA
Organism: Procambarus clarkii; assembly: GCF_040958095.1. NCBI lineage: Eukaryota > Metazoa > Arthropoda > Malacostraca > Decapoda > Cambaridae > Procambarus > Procambarus clarkii. Next base: position 14,783,282 of record NC_091212.1, on the reverse strand, counting down.
TCCATCCTCCCCCCCCCTTCTCTCGCCCCAAATACCCACAAACCTCGCATCTCCAAATACTAACACTCGACTATCACGTGCATTCTGAGGTGCGTATCGTCTAGTCGAAGTCCACTGAATTCCCCCAATCAGTATATGACAATGACATCAGTTACCATTATGGAGTTACTTCTGGGTGTTGTTAGGGACAGTTTCTGCCCCAGTATACCCCACATCTTTACTGCGGAAAGTGTGAGAAATACACACTCTATCCTTTCGGGTTCAGGAAAATGCTCCTCTTCCCCCATGAAGTCGACATGCTGTTTTTCATCATACCCCATTAAAGGTGCTGAAAGAAGTCCTGTACATTTGAAAGTATTGACAGAACTCCATAGGTAAATGTAACATTAGGATTTAAACCAGACTCCCAATAGCCCACAACATATTTTGTTGAATTTTAGTCATTAATCTATTCCTAAATGAAGTTAATGATTAAAAAAAAGCTATCTGTTTATTCTCAATGAAACTGGTTCTATATTATATCCTATGCATGGGTTAATTATTATATTATTGACATTTAATGTACTTTTTTGAATTAAAAACTTTCTATTGTTTGTGAAATAAAACAACTATATTATATAGTTAGAAAACCTATTGAACTGGGAAAGATTTATACATTTCATTAAAGTCTCCTAGTGGTAAGAATACGCATTATGAACGTTCATCTCGAGAACGAGTAACGAGAGGTACAAAAGTAATTCACTATCTTGGTCATTAAACAGAAAGGAAGTGTAAACTCTCATATGTCAAAAGGTTTCCGAAAAGTTCGTAGAATGAAACAGTGGGCTTCAAGTGCACGTTGAGAGGCAGTTTAATAGCCCACGTGTTGGGGCTGGGTAATAGCCCACGTGTGGTTACAAGATAAAAGCCCATGTGTGGTCGCATGATAATACCACACGTGTGAGGAATGATTATGGGCCAAGTGCAGGGGCAGAAAATTAGCCCACGTGTTTGGGCAGCATAATAGCTCACGTACATGACAAAACAAAATATTCTAGGCCGGAGGCAAAAGATAGAAAACTATACCTAGGTGCATAGCAGAAAAATAGCCAGGTGTGGAGGCAGGATAATAGACCATATGAAAAGGCAGGATAGTAGCCACACATGTGGGGGCATAATATATCTCAGAGTGGAAGCCTAATATCAACTAACTCGCCTGTTAATACATTAAAATATTTTAAAGTGGTATGGGAAGCCTGTAGTTATCTGAATAGATGGTTTCCCTTAATTGTATTAATACTAATACTTAATTTGCTTTATCTGAAGCTAACTAGAGATCGATAAACATAACTCATCATCGGGTGCTCACACGAGAAAACAATTCTAGGGCCTCGTGTACCTGGTGTCCAGCCACTGGACAGCACTATAATACCTGGCCAAAGAGTAAGGTCAGATACATTAGACATTGTAACACAGTCAACTATCATCAGGAACGAAAGAAGAAATTTTTATAGTTTCTGAATCAAACATTGTGTTAAAATATAGATGGAAGTTAAGTGGACTGAGGACAGTGTCTGAAACATTACAAATTATAATTTATTGGTGGACATTTGATCCCAGTTGATTCCTCTCAGTTTTTCCTTGTTAAAAACACAGCCATGAAACAGTACGAAATAGACTTGAGATCTCTGGATTGTTTCAAGGGTTGGTTAGACATATATATGCCTGAGTTTAGCCGGATATGAAAACAAACTGCCATGTATAGACCAATAGTCAATTTCTTCAGTTTAATATTATGTTGTTGTTCGTGTAAATAAAATATTAATTTTTTAATTAATGTAGACTATGCAACCCACAACAGTTATTTAACTCCATTTACGGCTTGGTGAACAAAGGCATGAGGAAAAACTAACCATTTACCAAACCATTTCATTCCCTATGCAGGATAGTCCCCGAACATGACTCAAGAACTTAGATCACTGTATTACTGGACCAATTTACACACATTATTATTATGTTATGGAAAAAGTATTTCGTGTAGACATGTGATAATAATTATGATCAAAATGTTTATTTCAATGACTCAGGTACGAATCTTCTGCAGATATATCTAAGGTTCCTCTTTAACTTAATTTTGAAGTGAATAAGAGCATTAAAAACATATATAAGACTTCTTCCATATTCCATAACGTATACACACACATATAATAATCGGTGCCACTTTTAATAAGTATCTTTGCTTCAGAGAAGAGAATATAAGGTTCTCAGGGGATGCATGTAACTTCCCAATTGTAGATCTTCATATTGTTTACTAATACCACATAATAATTTGCATTCTAAATTTAATACTCATAGATTATATAAAAAAGGACCACGAATGTCGGACAGATACAAAGGATGCAGCAAGCAAGTCCCATTCACCATCGACTACTTGTTTCTATATGACTCTACAAGGGGTCAAGAAAGTACTGTGGTTCTTTGGCATATGCATCAAACAGTTGCCTTTTTATGCATTCTGGTATTTTCTGCTTTATACTTTCCGCCGTGCCTTTGCAAATAATAAAAAAATCTTCAGTGAAACGCGTTGTTTACTTTTTTAACTTTATTTATTAATATACAATATGAATGACTGCACCATCCTGGGTGTCCCCCATTGACCCGCACACAATCGAGGAGTCCTGTATTAAAAAATCACTGATCAAAGGAGAATGCTGGACAGGATTGACAAGATCGATGCCCATGATACTCTCTTCCTCCTCACAAGATGCCTATCTCTCCCAAAGTTGACTTTCTGAGGTGTTCTCCATCCAAAAATAGCCATAAATTAAATGTGTATGACACCCTTCTGAGGTCCATGCTGGTGAAAGTCCTGAACTTGCCATTGGACGACTCTGAGTGAGAGCAAGCCACCTTCCCTGTAAGGCTCGGCGGCCTTGGTGTCCGCACAGCCTCCCAGACTACTCTACCAGTCTTCCTTTCCTCCCATGCATCGCACGACCTCGTAAGAGATGTCCTTCCTGAACCCCTGAGTGATTCAACAGGAATACATGATCCTACTTTCACTGAATGTTCAAATCAGTGGGATGCGCTTGCAGTCCCAGCACCCATCAGTCAACCAACAGTCCATCTGGGACCACCCATTACTAGAAATATAGCTGATGCCATGCTCACCGCGACAACATCAGACAAGGAGAAAGTCCGCCCTCAGTTCTTGCCTCCAAATGCAGGAGACTTCCTCCTGGCAGTACCCATATTGGCAATGGGCACGCGTCTAGATCCAGAATCCCTTCGTGTAGCAGTGGCCCTCCGTCTTTGAAATACTATTTTCATAGTATATCGACTATTTAAGTATTGTTTGTTAGTACATCTTTGTGTATAGACTAGCTGTGCGTACAAAACCTGTGGGTTTCATAGAAGCATTGTTGCTTTTTCATTGTCTGGCGTCTTGAAAAACAATTTTGTCCTGCTTTTGTATTGAAATTGTTGGGGCTGACTGTCAAACTCAAAGTTACCCACCACAGTACCTGCCCTCTCAAAAAAAGGTATTGAGAAAGTTCAAACAAAAATTATTCATATAAAGTTATTAAAATATATATATGCATATTACAGGAAAATTACACAGTTTTTTCTTCTAAGTTTGAGAAAATCAGATGATTTTGTCATCAAGCCTCATCAATAAAGCCTCATCTGTGTTTAGAAACTCACCAAACTCTGAACTTAATATATCATTAAGGCTCGTGGACATAAAACACACAACATAAATACTTGAGATTCTTTTTTTAATGTTTATTCATGAAGAGTAATGGAAACCTTTAAACTCATCTGCTGATTCAAAGATACGCATCATGATGACTGAAAAACTTTTGCGTTCATCTTGTCCACTCCTCAGAATTCATATCTTTTGAATAATGAAGAGGTAAATAAAAAATAAGTATTTTTAATCATTTTAATTTCCTGTAATATTGGCTATCACCTTGTGCGATAACCATACAGATGTATCAAGGTGTGAGCTACATGGTGATAACGTTGGGTCTCTGATGCAGTGAGACCCTCACCTGGCCAGCACTCTCGTAGTCGGGCAGTTAGGAGTCCAACGATTATTACACCAATGGGTAGGAGGCATCAGTGGCAATACCACAGTTGTTGCTCCTGTTACGAGCCATATGAATGTACCCGCTGATGCCCCAGCCGGTGCCCCAGGAGTTCTTGACGAGCCAGTAGGTCTCTCCGCTCTCAGTTCCGTAGCCCACTACCAGTACAGCGTGGTCCAGGGTGGTTGACGAGCACCTCGACTCATAGTAGACACCTGCAAGATAAGTACACATATTGATATGTGGAACACCTCTTGGTTTCTTGTTATATGGAAGTGTGCTTTCATGTGAACTGTGGCTGAAAGCTAATATACAGTGTATGTCAAGCCCAGAGATTTTTATTTAAAATAAAATACAATATCAGGTAAATTCATGAATTACTTCTTAAAATTTGAAAAGTAATATGTTGAATGAACCCGCATATTGTGTTACTATATAGACGTTTGTGTATGTGTGTGATAGTTTGTCTTTACTCACCGCTGTTATAAAGCTGGAATGAAAGTCGTGATGCATCAATGGCAACTGAGATGGGACCAATGTTGGCAGAGGCTTCCAGCAGAGCGGCTTCATCTCCTTCAGGAATGGCCACATAACCAGTTAATGTGGCGACGACGTCGTTGGAATCGAAACGGCAGACATCATCCTGCGTGGACGGGGACGTAAAATTAGTTTGCGCATTGTCAAACAGGACATCTATATAAAGTTCAGATACTATAAGTATTTTATTAGTCAACTTATAACCAAGACGTGCGTTGTATATATGGAAAACTTACAATAGCCTCGTAAGGGTAGGAAGCCTCAGTGACAGAACCATGAGCCTTGATGTACTTGAAGGCCTGGTTCACCCATCCACCGTTGCATCCCTGGTTGAAGTAAATACCGCCGGCGCAGTCGACCAGCTGCTGCTCGGAGAGACTGATCAGCTTGCCGGTCTTAAGGTAGTGCTGACCCTCCAAGGAACCAGTCTGTGGCAAAACGGATAAATATATAATCAAGTAAATTTACATTTTAGGATTGCGAGGAAGACATGTAAATATAAAAAACTTAAATTCCTCGAAATGTGTTCCTTATATGATTAAATTCATTCTATATGGAAAATGTAAATAAGTTAATATCGATATAATTTTTCCTATTTATCCACTTATTGCAAGCCTGGATAATTCCTGCAGGCTAAGAACATGCGGGCAATTTATATCTTTGAGAAATTATTTACCGCAGAGAAAGACCAGCATGATCCACATTGTCCCTGGTCCTTGACACCAGTCACGGCTCCCTGGTTACGCCAGTCCACAGTTGCTGCCCTTGGGATCCTTCCTGTGGGAGTGAACACGCTGTCAGGCTCTGGGTTAGACTCCTTTTTGTACCCCTTCATCACAGCGTTGAATTCTTCATTCGTCTGTCATATAAAAAACTTGTTAGAAATTGTAGTGAAGAAAACTGTTTCATATATCAGAGTTATATTACAAATATATGAATCCAATTGCAAAATTGTGAAAATATCAGAAACTAGGAAGAGGCATCACTGACCATGTCACCAAATTGGTTCATTGCCAGGTTGAAGGTAACTTCGCCCCTCTCATACTTCTCGTTGAACTCTTTGACGTACTGAAGGTTATGTTCGAACACGCTCCTGCGGTACTGTTCCTCCTCTGCGTCAACATACTTGCGGCTATGGATGGTCTGTGGAAAACAACAAACTCGTATATCACATCACACATGCTTAATACTTGTTACACTACATATTTTCTTTAATTTCTTTAATACGAACTGCAGGCAATTATTATATCAATAATTTTTTTATTTTTTTTTTATTTATATATATATCTAAGTTTCTGCAGTAAATAATAATGATTTAACGTTTATTAAGGACCCCACTAATGAATCATTGTCCAAACATTGGGAATATATCAAGAACTTCTTCATTGAACCCCAGTAAACATTATAACCTAATTATTTTTTCCTAACTTACTGTTCTTAAATTTCTTTCATTAATATTTTCTAACCTACAATTCCTAAACTTTAATTTAACAAACACAAAATCAACCTAGAAATCACTTTTTTGTGTAATATGTTGGTACAATTTCATGTAAATTGTAAATTTGCTTAACTTGAAATACTAGTTAAAGAAAGAGGTATTAAATTGTGCTAAATTCTAATAAAAAAAAAAAAAATTTATGCATTTACAAATTTTACAATACTGACTTAATGAATAACAGAATGAACGTGGCATTACAATCAGTTTTTACTATAATAAATATTATGTTTCCTATACAATCTAATAATATATATTGTCACTCAGGACAGAAAATCTTGAGGGGTGATAATGGGCTTACCTTAAATTCCTCCCAAGTAGGATGGGCGGCCGCCACAGCCAAGCCACACAGAAGCAATGCTACGACCTTCATCTGTTTCACAAGAGAAACCATTCAGTGAAAATGCTGGCATTTTAATTGTAATATTCATCCTTATTCTACTTCATCAAATACAACATTTTTCATGATTTAACAGAAACTCTTGACTATTGAATTTTAAGACTTTCTTAATATGTTGTTCACTACATGATGCAATTTATATGAGAAATATTTGTTTGATTTCTGTAAATGAGATATTCCATTTAACATTAAACTTGACACTATAAAAGCTGGAGAGTTTTACCTTGGGTGGATGTAGAGTGCTGACCGGGTTAAGAGTGTATTGGGAGGGTGTTGGAGGGTATATATATATACGAGGAGCCCGTGGGAAGCAGTACACCTGCTGCTGCTACTGCCTCCACCACCTGCTGCCTTCCACAGTGCCTCTCATGTTCCCTCACAATCATGTCAACTAGCTGAGTACGGTCTCAGACCCCTTCGTGTACTAAGTACTATGTCAGGTACTTTGGGCCTTCTGTCTCAAGCACCTCGTAACACGGGCCCTGTCTCAGACACTTCGAACCATGATTCCTGTCTCAGAGACCTTGAACCCTGGTGAATTCGTTAGTGCACATTTCGTACTAAAATGGAAATTACTTATCAAAACTAGTAGCTACCCTAGACGTGATAGTGGGAAGGTGGAGCTACCCTAGACGTGATAGTGGGAAGGTGGAGCTACCCTAGACGTGATAGTAGGAAGGTGGAGCTACCCTAGACGTGATAGTGGGAAGGTGGAGCTACCCTAGACGTGATAGTGGGAAGGTGGAGCTACCCTAGACGTGATAGTGGGAAGGTGGAGCTACCCTAGACGTGATAGTGGGAAGGGGGAGCTTCCCTAGACGTGATAGTGGGAAGGTGGAGCTACCCTAGACGTGATAGTGGGAAGGGGGAGCTTCCCTAGACGTGATAGTGGGAAGGTGGAGCTTCCCTAGACGTGATAGTGGGAAGGGGAGCTACCCTAGACGTAATAGTGGGAAGGGGGAGCTTCCCTAGACGTAATAGTGGGAAGGTGGAGCTACCCTAGACGTGATAGTGGAAAGGTGGAGCTACCCTAGACGTAATAGTGGGAAGGTGGAGCTTCCCTAGACGTAATAGTGGGAAGGTGGAGCTACCCTAGACGTGATAGTGGGAAGGGGGAGCTTCCCTAGACGTGATAGTGGGAAGGTGGAGCTTCCCTAGACGTGATAGTGGGAAGGTGGAGCTTCCCTAGACGTAATAGTGGGAAGGTGGAGCTTCCCTAGACGTAATAGTGGGAAGGTGGAGCTTCCCTAGACGTAATAGTGGGAAGGTGGAGCTTCCCTAGACGTAATAGTGGGAAGGTGGAGCTTCCCTAGACGTAATAGTGGGAAGGTGGAGCTTCCCTAGACGTAATAGTGGGAAGGTGGAGCTTCCCTAGACGTAATAGTGGGAAGGGGGAGCTTCCCTAGACGTAATAGTGGGAAGGTGGAGCTTCCCTAGACGTAATAGTGGGAAGGGGGAGCTTCCCTAGACGTAATAGTGGGAAGGTGGAGCTTCCCTAGACGTAATAGTGGGAAGGGGGAGCTACCCTAGACGTAATAGTGGGAAGGGGGAGCTTCCCTAGACGTAATAGTTGTGTTCAAATTGCTCTTAAATTACCAATATTGTATTTTTGTATTTGTTACATATTTAGCACAAGTCCATAAGGTCGCTTTTGTTTATTTATTACCATCTTCGTCCTTGAGAAAACTGTTCCTTATCCTTATCTGTTATGAACCTTCAGTTCATAACCTTTCCCATGCCCCCCCCCCCATTCGTATCACTTCCCTTACCCCATACCCCCTTCGGCATGCTCACAGATGAACCCCTTTATCACAACTCTATTTGCGTACCCATCTACATATCCAACCCCTGGCCCCCCAGTCTTACTTTTTTTGACTGCTTCACCAACCCAAACCATCCTCACTTTGCAAGCACCCTCACCAAGCTAACACACACTTCATTCTCCCAGTACCCTGAGTCTCAGTCACTCAGGGTCCAGGAAGAGTACTGGGGCATGTACCTTTGGAGTACCTTTGCACTCCACGGTCCGGGTAAAGCCAGTATTTACGTTCAACAATAATTGTTCAATGGTAACACAGCCTTCGAGACCCACAGGTGAGAGGACAGTGCCACAAGGGGATTTTTTAGAGAGGAAAGTTCCACAAGAGGATCCTTAAAGAGTAAGCTTGTATATGAACGGTGGGCAGCTGCTCTTAATCCTACTCTCAGGTAGGATTAAGGTATCACAGGAAACAGGGACCTCACTCTCACACCTCTAATGAACAAATAAATACTACAGTATATTAATGGGGCTCTGTTTCAATCATCTTGCATGGGGGATTTCAGTATCCATATGTCCCGCTATTCTTGCTCCAGTTACTGATGTAAGGTGCACAACTTTTAAACACTTTTAATATAAAAATGTAAACAATATTTAATTTTTAATCGCTCAGTTTTAAACCATTGGCATTAACATAGTCTGTTCCTGTACCCACCTATGTTAAACAAAAATATATTTTTTTTTTACTTCTCAGTAGGTAAATATAAACAAATGGTTGTCGGCATTGAATAGCCAAGTAAATAAGAGAAATCAAACGAAGCAAAGAGAAGAAAAGTAGTGGTCTCACTTGAAGTTGCCTCACACTGATTCAACCTTTGACCCTCCACCTAAATATTGTGTTCTTCTCCCTTACTCGAAAACACATCGCTATCTTTGGAATAACCAAACTCGACCGGACCAAAGGAATGATAAGAGCGCAATACGGAGCCGTGTGGGTAAATTAGTGCCCACATGTTGTCCAGGAGGGTGAGAAGGTTCAGGCAGTGACACTCCGACACCTTTGCCCTGAAACGCGTGATATCGAGGACTTACACATTGCCACATACTGTTTATAAACAACTCCAGCGGCCAGTTATCCAGATGGCGAGGCTCCCGGGCCAGCTGGTGGCGCAGCCAGCACTACGCAGCCGGCTCTACGCAGCCGGCACTACGCAGCCGGCACTACGCAGCCGGCTCTACGCAGCCGGCTCTACGCAGCCGGCTCTACGCAGCCGGCTCTACGCAGCCGGCACTACGCAGCCGGCACTACGCAGCCGGCACTACGCAGCCGGCTCTACGCAGCCGGCTCTACGCAGCCGGCTCTACGCAGCCGGCTCTACGCAGCCGGCTCTACGCAGCCGGCACTACGCAGCCGGCACTACGCAGCCGGCTCGAGTAATGGTTGGACTCTGCGAACAACTAAACCCAACCTGCTCTTATTTTTCTTGGTATATCGACCGCGGCATAAATTATATACAAATGAATATTCCTATAAAAGGGGTAAAATTTTATTTTTCAATATAAAATGTATAAAATTAGTTTGATAATTCACAGTGCGAAGATAAGAACCGGTTGCTATGTTCACATTTGTTATAAATGTAACTGCAGAGGCTAATTATCCTATCATATCCAATTCTAAGTTAAGATAACGTAGCCTGGTTAACATTATCTAACCTAAACCTCACGCAATGCATTTATCAATATATTTTAATATATGCTAATTGTAGACGCGTTCGAAATTCTTAAAGGCTCTTTTAGGAAGCTGTCAGGACATGATATGGAAACTATCATGTTTGATTATTCCTCGCTGTCAATAACAGAGCAGCAGCTCCTACAGCACCAGGTCAATCCTAGACATGAAGCCTGATGCTTCTTTATGCAAGCCTCGGCCAAAGGGCGAGGCTTGCAGTAAGTTCAATGGTTAGTATCACGTCTTCTTTTGGGATTCAACCTCAGTGAGGATCTCCCTCAAGAGTGAGTTTGGCATAAATATTTATTTGAATGTTAATTTGGTTATGAAAAGAACAGGTTATTCAGAAAACATGAGGTTTGTTTACCCTACTCTATAACAAATATGGTTGATGTTAGATTACTTATGTATAAAGGCAAAAATTTCAGATAACACCCATTGGATAATATGCACGTTTAACAGACGACTTAAAATAATTTAAGACAAGGCTTCAACGTTCTTCGACTTAACAGTAAACAAACTTGATTAACAATTCGCCGTCTCTACTGACGGGAATTGATGGGACAACGACGAGGAGCATTTTCATCACCTGAATTCCTGAAACATGATAATTAATGTATCCGCAGCAATTTAGTCATATCTGGTTGCTATGAAACCTTGCAAGGAATCAACACAGATGTGAGTAACATCCATTGAATTCCTTTTGAGCTAAACGTCTCATTGTAAGACAAGTAAAGTTACAATACATTTGAAAAATAAGATCACATATAATTGCTACGTCAGCTTATCGTTGCTTACCAGCATGATGTAAAATGTTCAATATTACGTTCGCCGAGGTATATGAGATTTTTTAAATCCCTGTCATATAGCACTATTAGCAGGCAAATAATAGACATGTCTTAAGTAATGGAGACATTACTTGGAGTCACAAGTAATAGTACACTTTATAAAAACAAATCTGTTTGCTAATCAGTTGTATGAGTCAATTTCAGACATTCAGTGGGTTTATTTTCATGAAGATATCATTAAACTATTTTGATTTTGGAAACCTCCCCCAGAAACAGAAATCAGACATTTGTTATGTTTTCGCATGTTTCAGTTCTCACGATTTGTCAAGGAAATCATTCATCGCCACCTGCAGGGACAGTCTTCCATGTATGTCAGGAGAGACTCACCTCACAGGCCAAGCAAAAATATCCTGGAATTGTCTGGAGTCGAGGTTCGAATCACCAAGGACCCAATCGAATGAAATGTTATTACTGCAGTCTTTCCAGTAGGCGCATATATTACTGAATGTGATCAAAAGGGTGAGAGAAATTATTCTAGCACGAATCTGTTTTATTTTTATTTACATTCTTTTTTTCACTTGAGAATGAAATTGCAATATTAGCTCTCCAAAAGTTCCTTTTCACAATTTTATTTAGTCTGACAATAAGAGTTAACGAAACATATCTTTTAGTACCTTTGTCAAAGGCAGAGTTGGAACGATTTCAAATTATTTTGGTGTGTGTACCTCGAGGAAATAAGGAAGATGAGCCGCCATGCTACTTCAGATACAACAGATTATTAAAATATTCCACAGGAATGTCCTCTCCACGGTCCCCATAACGAAACGAGAGAGAGGATCCTGATAAACATTATTGATAGAAATGTGACCCCCTCCCTAATGACACCAATCAGAAGACTGAATGAATAATTAAGCTTGTATGTTGACTCCCTTTTCACTTCGGTCCCTGTTGACGATGTTCTAGTAGTCCTGTAGGACAGATTTAAAACTTACCAAGAAACTTTGTCGCGATGGAGGAAACCTATCGCGACAAAGTTTCTAGGTGTGGATCCTCTACTTGTATGAACATGACACCATAAGGGTTCTAAAAAGTCTCTTCACTACATACTTCGAGTTGTTTGCTAAGTGTACATTATAAGACATTATAATTTATAATGTATATTCCTCTTTATAATGCATTCCTCTTAACATTGTAAGAAGTTAAGAGGAATACAAGCTGGATTTTGATGAACTTTATCCATCATCAATATAATAGTCTCATCCACTGTCACGATGATGGGCAACATCCAGAGGCGATCTCACGCCAGAGGCTTCGCAGGGCGTCGACAAATTCCTTCGGAGACCTAAGGCTTAGACTGTTGGGCACGCTTATAGTCAGCTTAGTGTTGAGTCGCTTAGCCAGTCTGTACGTTGGTGTAGATGTCTGGCTAATGCTGGAAGAAAGCGGATTACCAGGTTTGTGGGTCCTGACATCTGTACATCGAAGCTTATACTCTCCGGTGGCTTTAGACACTGGGAAGTCAAGACCTTTGGACATTAACAGCTTCAATAAATCTACCTTAGTTTTTAGTTCGATAGTAGTATCCATAGTGATCTTTTGGAATTCAGGTTGGTCAGAATGAGGTCTATATTCTCAGTATTTTCATACTTTTTTGGAGAATACCCTTTTCTGACAACTCTTTCCTTATTCTGTCCAAGGTTCTAAAATGCAGCTTTGAGATCAAGAGACATTAGTTCGAATTTTGTAGTCCGAGTTCTTCCTCCTCCTACAATAATTTCCGTCTATAAAGTATCCTTGGTGGTGATCTTCCTGTCTGTCTAAAGGTCTAATATGTCATTCCTTTGTGTCTCAAGGTCTAATATGTCATTCCTCTGTGTCTCAAGGTCTAATATATCATTCCTTTGTGTCCCAAGGTCTAATATATCATTCCTTTGTGTCTCAAGGTCTAATATGTCATTCCTCTGTGTCTCAAGGTCTAATATATCATTCCTTTGTGTCCCAAGGTCTAATATATCATTCCTTTGTGTCCCAAGGTCTAATATGTCATTCCTCTGTGTCTCAAGGTCTAATATATCATTCCTTTGTGTCCCCAAGGTCTTATATATCATTCCTTTGTGTCTCAAGGTCTAATATGTCATTCCTCTGTGTCTCAAGGTCTAATATATCATTCCTCTGTGTCCCAAGGTCTAATATATCATTCCTTTGTGTCCCAAGGTCTAATATGTCATCCAGCAGGATCTACAGCTCCATCTTCCGCGCCCTTTCATTGGTCTGGACATAACGTGACAGTTCATTCCTAGATTTAAGGGAGCAATTTTGTCCTCAGTGACACCGGCGAGATTCATGAAGCCAACTCTGGGTCAGAGAGTCTCAGTGGGACCTCCAAAGTCGTACATTTTTCGGTGGTCGTTGTGTCGGTATTATGAGTATGAGAGTCGGCTGGGTCGTCGAGGCTTCAGATGATACTGGTCGGGAGGTCGTCGTCGAAATGCTATTTTGCTAAATAAAAGAAATAGCCAATTGTATGCGTCATCTTTGCATTGCTTTAAATTTTCTGAGTAAACTGCGATATATATTACAATACACATTTGTATAGAGTATGATAAACTTACAGTAATAAACAACGATAAAGTTAAAGAATACAATGAAAAGTCGATTATACTTAAAATATTCAAAAAATTAAACAATTGAATACGAAAAACAAATGATTTATTAAAAATTTTATCATATTATGTGAATATACAATTAATAATTTGGGAAGAAAATAAAGTAACACTAGTTACATTCAAGCAAGATTTAAGGACAATTTCTCTTTTATTTAAATGATGCTACAAATTATAAATCCTTATTTCATCTTCTTAATTTCCTGCCATGTGTAATTATAATTTATTTTTAAGCAAAAGGTTTTTTTTTAAGATATCCGAGATATTCCATTTCTTAAAAATATTACCAGCTGAGGAATTTATTCACCTCAGGTACATATAATCAGCAACAAAGTCTCCCAAGAATTAGCACTTGAGTATGAGAATACAAATGTAGGAAGCCATCTGCAGAATACAGTTTATAGGCGAAAAGACGGTTTAGCGTAGATGAAGAGAGCTGATCTTGTCTACCAAATCATCAGAGGCATCCCAGCTACTCATCCCGAGGTCTCAAGGCTCCACGCTGAGTCCCTCTGCGGCCATTCATCATGGCACTCACCTCATCCTCCGTCTGTAAATGATTTACATTAGAAGCTCGAGGAATAACTTAAATCCCCCGAAAACGCTTACTAGTAAGAATAATGAAATTCTTGTTAAATATATCTACTAGATTATTTTTTACATGATATTTATTGGATCTGTAGTTTATTACTGTGCCTTACAAAATTTACTTCCCAACTTCTATTTGGTACAACCTAGAAGTACGAAGTGAAGGTGATTCTAGGTGCCCCAAGATGCACAAGAATCACTAAAGTGAGGTGAAGACCTGAAGCATCCTACTAGTATATAGAGAATCATTCAAATAAACATGACTTTTCTGCATTAAAGTCATGAGATGCCTGACATTTCCATTATCGCACAGAGACAAATTATTTTGTGTTCTTTTTTACACCAGTGATTGATGCTGGCCCCGCCAACCCACTCCCTGCCTGATGTGTGATTTGATAAAAAAAATGATCGAAACTCGTCACACTGAACTAATCTTAAATGCAATCTATCTTTGTCACTGACATTCCAATTTATCTGCAATTCCACTATGCAAATATAATACACAAACGCCACTAAGAAGTGTAATAAGACTCTTGCCCTTCTAAAATCTGTCTCAATCAAAAATGGAATCCAAAATTTTCCATTGAAGTAACCGATCCCAAGGCCATTTATATGGTCTAGAGTAGTTGCAAATAAGTTCAAACAAAATTTGAATTCCCTTTTTTATGCATAAGACAGAGACGGAATTCATCAGGAGAAAGCGCCTAGCCTGAATGAGTAAAAAAAAAAGACAATATTGCACTTAAAACCCAATAGGACGACAGACTAAAATCTGATATATGAAAAAGAATTAAAAGAATGCTGACAAGGATCACAGGGGTATAAAACATTGACCCTGTAAAAAGCGAGGTCGACGCTACACCGACCAATCCAAATGGTCACACCTTCAGATCACAAAAATATTAATTTCAGACCCAAAAATAAGCACTGCTGCATGTGCATTCGTGCCTCCAATACGTGCCTCCAATACGTGCCTCCAATACGTACCTCCAATACGTGCCTCCAATAGGTGCCTCCAATACGTGCCTCCAATACGTACCTCCAATACGTGCCTCCAATACGTGCCTCCAATACGTGCCTCCAATACGTGCCTCCAATACGTGCCTCCAATACGTGCCTCCAATACGTGCCTCCAATACGTGCCTCCAATACGTACCTCCAATACGTGCCTCCAATACGTGCCTCCAATAGGTGAACGTAAACTAACATACCAAGTCCCCAAGCTTGTTTATCTTCATGGTAAAGCTGATCTCTCCTCTCTCATACTTCTTGTTGTTGTCTTCGATGTGCTGTAAGTTTTCCTCGAACACTTTCTTGCGGTAACTTTCCTCCTCTGTGCTCTTGTACTTTTTGTCATACTCGGCCTGAGGGAAGTATCAGGAGCTAAACCAGTAGATAATATAATACTGTACTTGTAAAAAAAAAATATGAGAATAGAGCCTGTTACCTAGCAGTAAAATAGGTACCTGGGTGTTAGTCAGCTGTCACGGGCTGCTTCCTGGGGGTGGAGGCCTGGTCGAGGACCGGGCCGCGGGGACACTAAAAAGCCCCGAAATCATCTCAAGATAACCTCAAGATAGAGAGGTGGGGGGGGGGGGGGGAATGAGTGGTTTTTCTTCCTTGTTAAAATTATAATTTATGTACAGATTCTATCACACAAGAATATTTAAAAAACACAGTGTAAATTCATGGCACACCACCAAGCCAGAGGTTATGTTCTATAAACAGGAATCAATGTGATAATACATTGACTCATTTAATTAACACAACGCAAATTCAGATCCCAAATTAAAAAACGCAAGTTCGATATACATACATAAATTAACGACTTGGTTTAATTACAAATTTAAGAACGTATAACAGTTGTAAATGAAAATTGTAAACGTAGGTACATTCGACACATGGCTGCTGCAACAATGAACTACAACAATTTACAAAGTTACTTGGTTAAATAATAACGAAAGGAGGCACAATGTCATTTGAATAATAATGACATTAACACAAGTGAGGAGATAATAACAATGATTATAAACAAAAGTTCAAAACATGAAAAAAGACATATATATAGTACACTTAACTGTAAACAAACACACACAAACAATTACAAATTTCATTGTGTGACAATTGAAAAGTCAATAGCACTACACAGGGCAACAACGACGCTTCAGACTAACTGTCGTAACACTTCATTCTCCCAATCAGTAAACAACACTCAATTAAAAGCATTACACACACTCACTCACAATCACTAGTATAGTATAGAAACCCATTTCTAAAACCAGTGTTAAATTAACCCAACGCCAGAACAATCCTGAGTCACACTCACCTTCACTCGACACACTCCTCTGTGAGTCAAGTACTCAGTTCCCCTTGGGAAAAATGAGTAATCTATCACAAGGTATAATGTTGCCTCCACTCCAAAATAACTCCAAAAGTCTCACAAAGGTATACCTCTTCAAGCTATCAATCCACACAAAATACACAAAATCCGGCAAAATTTCAACTAACGCATTCCGCGTTTTAGGTCTAAATCAGGAAAGGGGAAAAAATGACAACTTTAAACGATGCAGTCGAATATCAGCTCCAGACACGTCTAACTTACGCCTCCGAAGCCAATCGAGAAACACCACAGAACCCCGACACAAATAAAACACATGAAACTGGGCGAGGAGTCACAATTACGTGGCTGAAGTATGTTGACCAATCCACACACTAGAAAATGAAGGGACAACGACGTTTCGGTCCGTCCTGGACCATTCTCAAGTCGATTGAGAATAGTCCAGGACAGACCGAAACGTCGTCGTCCCTTCATTTTCTAGTGTGTGGTCTGGTCAACAATCCACATTAAACTGGGCTTCCACTTCAGCACAATGTACAGATGCATGAAGGGAGGACGAATGACCCTATGACATTGAGCATCGCACAGTTAACCATGTGAGCCATCGAGCCATCGAAGTAACAATTAACATAGATGAAACCCACCTAGTTCCCCCCTCCCTCCCCAGTCGCACCCTCAGCTCCCAACACGAGGGCGAGGCTGGTTGAGAGGCGGGACCAAAGAGCCGAAGCTCAACCCCCGCAGCACAACTAGGGGACTACACGAACCCTTGAACACCGTTCACATTACCAGGAACAGGCGCATCCAAACTGACCAAGGCATCACACAAGTCGTATTCATTATCTTTCCTGAGGCCCAGTCACGTGGCTTGGACGGTAGAGCGACGGTCTTGCGTCATGTAGGTCGGCGTTCAATCCCCGACCAGTCAAAATGGTTGGACACCATTCCTTTAACCCCCCCGTCCCATCCCAAATCCTAATCCTGATCCCTTTCAAGGGTCATATAGTCGTAATGGCTTGGCCCTTTCTTCTCATAGTCCACTTTTCCTTGCTGTTCCGAGTACAGTGGTAAGTGTTGAAGTACAGAGTGTCTTAGTTACACATAGTGTCCCCAAGGTTCCAAGGGGTTGTCATAGCCAGGGGGTGGTAATGGGGGACGAGCTCCCATGACCTATAAAATGCTCCTATATGGCATGCGTCTCTACTAGCCTCTGACAACCAAGTCCAACTCCTGGCCTGCACGGGTGGCTTAGTCTAAGTCCGGCGGAACTGCTTTTACCGACAGGAGAAGGGGCGAGGGCGTGCCTCTGGCGCCTTAAAACCAGCTGCTCCGGGTAGATGGGACTCGATAGCCTGGGAAGGCAGCCCATCTAGGCGAAGGAAAACCCTGATTTTAAACCTCCGCTGCCTTGCGGCCATACCCCTGTTTTGGGAAAGGCTTCAGGAGTCAACCTCGAGGAAAAATCCGGAGTTGGAGCCCCTAAGGCAGTTCGTTGTTGACGTCGACCTCGTTCTGGCAGCTCCTGCGACGTTGCTGGAACCATGTGTATTGGCATTTGCCTTTCTATTGGATAATTTCAGTAACGTGGAGAGGGGGGGACCTGCTGCATGGGTAACAGCTTCTCCTCCATATCTACCTACCCAGGCTTTGCGCCCTGGAAAGGGCACTCCAGCTTCGCCTCACAGCGTCGAACCAAACTCCATAGTCTCCCGAGACTGAAGGATGCCTACTATAGTGTCCCCAATAAGATCTATAAAGGTTCTAAATTATTAGGAGACGTCGTGATAAGTTTCATCATGTGTCTCCTAATTACGCAGCACTTACTTTCAACACTCTAGTATCATTCGATTTGTAACTGTGTGTGTGTGTGTGTGTGTGTGTGTGTGTGTGTGTGTGTGTGTGTGTGTGTGTGTGTGTGTGTGTGTGTGTGTGTGTGTGTGTGTGTGTGTGTGTGTGTGTGTGTGTGTGTGTGTGTGTGTGTGTGTGTGTGTGTGTGTGTGTGTGTGTGTGTGTGTGTGTGTGTGTGTGTGTGTGTGTGTGTGTGTGTGTTAAACATCAGTAGGAACGCAATAATTGATCTATAATCTTAGCACTACCTTAAACTCCTCCCAGGAGGTGTTAGCGGCCGCCAGAACCAAGCCACACAGGAGCAAGACCGCGACCTTCATCTGAAGCGGAATACAGAAAAAAAACAAAGGAATTCCAACGAATTTTGATTAAAACTTTATCTTTGATTCTGTGTTATAAATTTATCGATAAAACTAAACTAATACGGGTTTCGTAAACTGGTTATTTACATGAAACTGAAAGATTAATCTACGAACGCTTATTTGATTCTATGTTAGATATTGAAGAAAGCTTTGTATGGAAATAGCAGCAAGGCTCACCATGGTTGAAAGTCTATTGAAGGACGTTGCAGTATATATATACTTAGTAGAGCCCGTGGGAGGCAGTTCACCTGCTGTTGCCTCTACTGTCTGTTGCCTCTCACGGTGCCTGGCACTGCCACGCGCTTCTGCACCCTCCCCCCCCCCTCCCCATATCCCCCCCCCCCTATTATCTATAAGGCTTACGTAACTATGCTTTACTTATCGATGACTCTAGGGAAGTGAGATATGAATCTTTATGCTCCGCCTGTAAGCCTTTCTTTGTACCTATTGTCTTATTTGTTTTAATTTTCTTAATGCTGGAGTTTCCTTGTCGTATTTGCTCCTGAAGTTGGGGGATGGAGGTGGCTTCCACAACTTCTTAATTCACTGCATTCTACTTACTGACCACTCGTAGAGAGTACAAGTATTTCCATACTTTCGTTCGAATTAATTGGCTTTCAATCTTTCACGTATATCCGCTTATTCTATTTTCTTTCAATTTAAATACACTGTTCCTGTTCCCCCTATCTATTTTCCTCGGCATTTTGTGTGCGTTAATATCCACATGGGAAAAATGAAACGAAAATTCCGAGCACTTTCGTGTTTCAAAAATTTTTCAAGAAAATCAAAAGATAGAAAAGACATGGGTTTAGTGTTATATGTCCCCAACACGAGAGTAGATTAATAAAAGGCATAAACATAATATCGAATAATGGAAGGGACACGATTGATTTGGAAAAGGCCATCCCCTTATTCTTGGAATAAGCCAATTTCACAACTGTATCTATTCTTTACATAATTGTACACATATCGCGAATCTCACTGATTATAAAGCTATCTAATTTATACAATCCTGGACTGACATAATATGTTATCTAAGATACTACTTTTATAAATGAAGATTCAATAATATTTCTTTCGCAGACCGATTTATATACAACAATTTCGAATGAATTTGTCTATTAAATTTTGGAATTTCATTCAAATGGCAGAATTATTGCATTCTTAGGACTCTTCTTTCTTTTCCAAACTAAAGAAAGCCTTATGAGTAATTTGGCTGGCTTTATCAATAAATGACTTAGGGTATTTATATTGAAATCTAAACTATATATGACACTAATTTTATCATATATAAACCTAAGACTACATACCCCTAGAGCCCTCGAAATCATTGAAGAAACTACTGCTTAGTTAACTTTGATGATGAGATTAACACAAGTGTACATAACACCCCAACATTTGTTGGTTTTCCATATACAAAAAACTTGAAATTATTTTCACATTTTTTAATTAACACAACTCAAGAGTAGTAATTTACAATTTCTATCTTTTTTATGCACCCGCCATACCCATCTTGTGGGAGGTGGTGGACAGGGTTACAGAGGCACATAATGGGTTCAGGAACTGAATCACATAGTTCATTTAGCTAAGCAAGTGACAATCACTTGAAGCTAATTACACAATTGTCAAGGGTATATATGCATGTACATATATATACAATAATTTACACATATACATATATACATATCGATAATCTTTCTGTATCACAAGGGGTTAAACCAAAGGCTCACAACAGTCACTATATAAGGCACTTTACATCCATGGTGAGTCATACAGTTACTAGTCTTGCTCCACACCCACCCAACTGGGCGGCAGCTTTACAGTCATGTGCTCCACACCCACCCAACTGGGTGGCAGCTTTACAGTCATGTGCTCCACACCCACCCAACTGGGTGGCAGCTTTACAGTCATGTGCTCCACACCCACCCAACTGGGCGGCAGCTTTACAGTCATGTGCTGCACACCCACCCAACTGGGTGGCAGCTTTACAGTCATGTGCTGCACACCCACCCAACTGGGTGGCAGCTTTACAGTCATGTGCAGGCTGCACTTACAGTAAGCACATTTTGGATATTTCGCTAAGATTCCCGGCAGTATATCATAATAAAGTACTTACACATTTCTTGGATTGATGGTGTTATCTCTGAATTCCGCGATATTTTCACATTCCATTATATAATGACGCAAAGTATGCGAATAGTTCTGCTGACAGAGTTTACATTTAGTTAAATCTTCATAATGGTATTAAAGAATTGTTTTCCTCAATTTCCTTTTAAATTAATTATTTAGATATTTAATATAAATAAAAAAAATCAAGATTTCTTCTCGTAAGTCATAAGCAAATGACATCATCAATATAGTTAAACCATGTGACAATAGAAGGCAAAATTCTATATAATAGTTTTGTTCCAAATAATCCTATATATATAAATTACTTAAAACCAGAGTAAGAGAGTAAGAATTACCCATAGCAATTCTAATTTTTTTAGTAGGATTCCTTGTTAAATACAAAATTAGAGTTAATAACACACAGTTTATCAATTCAATTAACGAAGGTACTGGAAAAGGCAAATCATTCTTTAACAGTTCATCAAATACAAATTTTATTAGGTCACCAACCAGAACTTCAGTGAATAAAGAAGTTACATCATAGCTAACCGTTTTATAATTACAGAGGTCTTTATTATCACATATTATATCAAATAAATTAGCATTATTCTTTATATCTGAATGAGAAACATTACCAACAATTTGATTTAAAACTTGCAACAGTCTTTTTGAAAGTTTATATGATAACAGAACTCATTGAACTAATTATTGGCTTGATCTGATTATTTAGTTCATATGTTTTAACGGGGGCCACACACATAAGATAATGATGGAGTTATTGTCATAAATTTTGTAATTATCAGATTACTTTTGAAATTTATATTATTTTTTGTTTAATCTGTTATCAATAACATCGAATTTTGTATATGTATCAGAATAACTTAACACGTTCAATATGTCTATATAGTATTTTTTTCAAAATTAAATTTGCATTAGATTTGTCGGCTTAGGTAACATGCAATTATTAATTTTTCTTTAGGTGTCCAAAAGCTTTAAAAAATCATTGTGAACAGTTTGGCAATATAGATTTCGACATTGCACTATGCACCAAACTTTTGCATACATTAATACCTCCAATTGGCAAATCATTGTTGCTTTTTTCAAATTACAAAAAGCATTAGCTATTTCACTCATTATATTTCTTGTAGCACTGAAGTTCAGGCCCTAACCAGGAGCAGTAGTGATGTTTTTGGCCAAGAGTGTATCAAACAAATTTATCACAAATTTGCTATTAGTATGTATAGTGCAATAGCTAATTTCTATTAAATTATCCAGTTTATAATTAAGTTTTCTTTGTAGATCATTGCTCACATTTCTTAATTTCTGATAACAATGATACCATTCGAATTTTCGGTTGCATATATGCATGGGGGACCATTCAGGCTTGTTCGCATTTGTGTTTCTCACGTGTGCCCCAAAGAATGAGGTGATTTGATAAAATACTATGCACAAGATTACCATCAGAGCGCCGGCGGCGGTGATGGGGAAATAGCCTCGGCTACCATCATCTTTTGTCCAGTTGTGATGGTCGAGTGGTTAAGGTGTCCTGTACACTAGTTGCATAGTGCTCCTAGCAGTATGGGTTCGAATCACTTCAGAGGTGTGAGTTTTCGGTTGCATATATGCCTAGGGACCATTCAGGCTTCTTTGCATAATATTATATATATATATATATATATAATATATATATATATATATATATATATATATATATATATATATATATATATATATATATATATATATATATATATATATATATATATACTGAAAACTCACACCCCAGAAGTGACTCGAACCCATACTCCCAGGAGCAACGCAACTGGTAACTACAGGACGCCTTAATCCGCTTGACCATTACGACCGGACAAAAGGAAGTGATAGCTGAAG
This sequence comes from Procambarus clarkii, assembly GCF_040958095.1. NCBI lineage: Eukaryota > Metazoa > Arthropoda > Malacostraca > Decapoda > Cambaridae > Procambarus > Procambarus clarkii. The sequence goes on along the minus strand of NC_091212.1, from coordinate 14,760,706 downwards.
CTATTTGAACCATATATACACCAAAAAAACTGTTTAAATATTTTGCCTCGATTATATCTGCGAACCAATATTTCACTCTTTAATATAACAAACCAAAGATTGGAAGTAGATTAACGACGCAGTAGACAATATAATCTGCGACGGGTGACTATGACATTTGATCCCAGCATCAAAAATAATCTCAAGAAACACACTATCAGTCAAACACACAGCAAGTCTCCCATTGGTAAATTTATTCTCAATGTATAAACTTTGGTATAAGGTTAGATAAAGTATTCTGCATACGAGACATTAGCAGCAGCTGACAGCATATTGTAAATTAATACATTTTCTGTGTAAATTTAATTAATATGCTTGTTGTATATAAATGAAGAATTAGACAGGATTTAACTGTGTAAATTTCTATAGTCTGCGTAAATGTTGAGATATTCTTTATGAATCAGTCATGATATGCGATGCCAGGAATTAAAAAGATTGTTTTAAATCCCTGAACTGGACGGAGCAGGTATCGTCCGTACGAGTTTCGTGCAAGGGTAAATACGCACATGTCATTACCAATACCAATTTTATCACAGGAAAATTTGGGGAAAAAAGTTATAACACCTCACGAGTTAGAGCTAAATTTGTATATATAACTTTTTCCTAAAACATTTCCCATGCTACATCAGGGAATTAAAAAGTCGATTGAATTAAGATTCTGAACGGTCTTTATTGTTCAATAACAGCATTACAGCTCCAAAATAATGCCACCACCTGAACATTGTCTTAAGGTGGCAGTCAGTCGGGAAGTTGCCACATCTAGACTGTTGGGTAGCAAGCATCTGTGGCAATACCACAGTTGTTGCTCCTGTTGCGAGCCATCTTAATGTAGCCGCTGATGCCCCAGCCGGTGCCCCAAGAGTTCTTGACGAGCCAGTAGTCCTCTCCGCCCTCAGTACCGTAGCCAATAGCCAGCACACCGTGATCCAGAACCAGCTGAGAGCAGCTGGACTCATAGTACACACCTGAGATGTAAAGTAAACCATTTAAACGTGTCGTTAAGCAAGTTTACCTGTTGAATTATCTCTAACACAATCATGCATCTGATCTTTTGCAGGATAATTCAGACTTACTAATCCCAGCATTGAGAAAATCGCAGAATATTGCAATACTATATACCAATCTTTTCCTAAAAGAAGAGACATGTTGAGCATTATAGAATTGTTATACACACTTTCATCCAATTGCAAACTGCAATGTAACATCCTGGATTGCCAGAGTTTGCTGTGTGTTCTCACCAGAGTTGTAGAGCTGGAATGAGAGGTGTGAGGCGTCGATGGCCACAGAGATGGGGCCAACATCAGCAACAGCTGTCTGCAAGGCGCTCTCGCTCAGGGCCCGAATGTTGACGTGTCCGGTGACAGTTGCAGCGATGTTGTTCGCATTAAAGCGGCAGCGTCCATCCTAGAAGACAAGAAAGCTTTGCTGAACGATATATTTATGATCAAAGTATAACAGAATACACTAAAGCTATATTATATATGACTATATGTCCACAAGTAGTATATGGGACACTATAACTTAAATTATTAGTTCAGCTGTGACTGGCGTACTTACGACAGCTTCGTATGGGTAGGATGCCTCAGTGTCGACTCCACCATTGTCCCTGATGTAGTCGAAGGCGGCTTGCATGCTTCCTCCATCACATCCGTAGTTACCATAAGAGGTGGAGCAGTCGACCAGCTGCTGCTCGGACAGACTAATCAGGTTCCCGGTCTTGAAGAAGTGTTGGGCCTCCAACGAGCCGGTCTGGAGAACCGGAGAGTCTGGATTACTTGGGATTTATTAAAGATTAACACACATGTTATTGGATAATTTTGAGGATACAGTATATATTATTAATTAGTCAAAGTGGACTTACGGCAGAGAAAGACCAGCATGAACCACATTGTCCCTGGTCCTTGACACCAGTCACGGCCCCTGAGTTACGCCAGTCCACAGTCGCTGCACGAGGAAGACCATCGTCGTTGTGGACCAAACCGACGCTGCGTTTAGGGTCCCTCTTGTATCCCTTCATCACAGCGTTGAACTCCTCGTTGGTCTGCAAGACAGTGACAATGTCAGACCAAAGTGGGCAACATTTATTGTGGACACTGACGTTGTCTTCAGCTGATTGTCTCAATAATTATGGGCAAAGTTTGTATAAGCATTTTATGAAGACAAAGATAGATATTAGAGGGTGAACTGATGAAGAGGAACCAACCATGTCGCCGAACTGGTTCATCGCCAGGTTGAAGGTCACTTCTCCCCTCTCGAACTTCTCGTTAAACTCTACGACATACTTCAGGTTCTCCTCGAACACCTTCTGGCGATAGAGCTCCTCCTCGGCGTCAACGAACTTGCGGTTGTGTTTAGCCTGTGGAAAGTATACACTTATAACACCAAAATAAGAAATTTAAGTTTTTACTGTGTATGTGTAGGGGGCATACAGCCACCCAACGCACGGTACAGAAAGTATACTTAGGTAACTTTATCTGTGTCGGTACTGTGTATGTGTATGGGGCATACAGTTATACAGCACAGAAAGTTATATTGAGTGGGAATACAAATACATGAAGAGGTAAAGGAATTATCAATGACACTCTAGTGAAGATGCTGGAACTAATTTAAACGTGTTATATTTTTTTTCAGTACGAAATTTTATATAAGAAGTTTGTTTACCTATTGCTGTAAAAAAAATAAGCTTCCACAAATTTATGTTATGCAGTCTTACAAAAATTAATTGTACAAATAAAATTCTCATTTAACTAGCCTATTGCAGTTTTAGATCAGTTGTATTTTACAGAGTTAATTTAAGAAAATACCATAATTATACATTTCCTTTTAAAGGCAAAAGAACAGATGATATTAAGTGAAAGGAACATGTTAGTACTTAGAAATCTCTGGTAACTTCCTGATTCCTCGTACCACTCTTCATGAGGCTATATCCGGTCCATGAGGCTATATCCGGTCCATGAGGCTATATCCGGTCCTGTATCCTATATTCTTGCTCATCCGGTCCACTGCAACACTAACCCCCATTCCCTCAACACTTAAGTTCCCACTGATTCACCTGTCTCTGGCCCCAGGGTCTATACAGCTACTGGGGACCATGTGAGCTCCAGCGGAATCTCCTGATCCTGACTATAGTAATCTCCAGTGGATTAGAAAGGACAACAACATATCTGAGATTGTGATTACTGGTATCTCCGAAATTCCTGCCTTGGCTCACTGGTCATCATGACTGTCCCTAACCTGTTCTACTGTTGCCCTGTTCTATTATTCTGATCTGTTGTTACAATTAGAAATATGTATCAGTATCTGGTGTCGTTGGTGAATCTCTGACGGGATACACGTATTATATCCATATTATTTCTAACAGGCTGTATCTAAAGCCCTAAAGGTGTTCTCCCTTTCCATAAAGCCTTCATTTTTTCAAGTTCTCTAAAGCCTCCCCTAAAGTTATTATGCTCTACATATTAATAATCAGGCGATATACTGTTTCAAGGTGATCTTAATATATAATTGGTCTGTAGTTGTGGAACATCTCACTGTTTCTTAGATTCATCAGCCAAGTGGGGAGTGTTGAAGAGTGGAGGAATTTTTAGAGAAGAGTGAAGCAGACATTACCTTGAACTCCTCCCAGGTGGGGTTGGCGGCGGCCAGGGCCAAGCCACACAGGAACAATATTGCCACCTTCATCTGCGGGGAAAGAAAACTGGGTCAAGTTCACTCATCGGTCAAGTTCACTCATGGGTCAAGTTCACTCATGGACAACAGCATCACTATGTACCGTAACACACAGCATGTTTGTAACCGAAAAATAATTATTGTATATATGCTTATTTTCGAGATTTAAATCAAGGTTTTGTGTCTTTTTTTAATTACAAATTATTGCATGCCAAGTCTTAAGTACATTATATTACGTCTACTTTTTATATATTAAATATTATATATATATATATATATATATATATATATATATATATATATATATATATATATATATATATATATATATATATATATATATATTTCATTGAATATGACCGCATATTCTGTATTTATTATTTTATTATATAAAATAATAAATACAGAATATGCGGTCATATTCAATGAAACATGTTTGAAAGAAAACCTGCTGCCAGTATATATATATTATATATATATATATATATATATATATATATATATATATATATATATATATATATATATATATATATATATATATATATATATATATATATATAAGAAACAGAGACAGAAACAGTGTTTTACCTCGAAGCTGTAGTGCAGACGACGGTTTAGGAGTGTCTTGGTGTAATGCTGAAGGGTATATATATACCTGAGCAGGCGTGGGAGGCGGTACACCTGTTGCAGCTATCATCAGCGGCGTCGTACTGTCACGGTGACTGAGCAGTGACCGGAGTCTCCGGTCGACTCGGGAGCGCTCGGCCAGAGGAAGATTTGAAGTATTTATTATAAAGTTGAGTGAATACCGTAAATAATGATAACTTTAATGACAATAATATTAAAAAATGCATTATTAATCAAATTATTTTGACTTTTTATATTACTATTGTTATAGCTACTATTATTACAAGCTACTACTAATAAAGAACTCTAATGACAGTATTAATCACGGATACTACCATTTTTACTACCTTTACTATTTATTCTTTGACTGCTACTAAAAATAATAATGATTAAAAATTACTAATATTAGTAATAATTCAAGTACCACTCTAGCGCTACTGCTATTAAAACTACAACTCTTGCTACTAATACTATTACATCTATTACAACTAATAGGAACTATTGGGGGACCAATAGCGCCTGGCAGCTGAGTGGACAGCGCTTCGGATTCGTAGTCCTGAGGTTCCGGGTTCGATCCCCGGTGGAGGCGGAGACAAATGGGCAAAATGTTTCTTTCACCTTGATGCCCCTGTTACTTAGCAGTAAGTAAGTACCTGGGAGTTAGACAGCTGCTACGGGCTGCTTCCTAGGGGTGGAGGCATGGTCGAGGACCGGGCCGAGGGGACACTAATCCCCGAAATCATCTCAAGATTACTATATAACCATTGCAATGTTGAAAGATTGAAGTGTGACAATCTGCACTCGCTTGAGCGACGGAAGGCAAGGGGGGGGGGGGGTGAGAATTCTCTTTTTAAAAGTGGTATACTTTTTCAATCTTCCAACAACTGGGAATATTATAAGATAAGGTAAGATAAGATGTTTATTCAAGTAAAGTTACATACATTGAAAATGAGTTACAAACGTAATGTTGGATTTATAGATGGAGCTAGTACATACAATGCCTGAAGCCACTTCCCCCAGTCATCCAACATCGTTGAACACTATACTTACCCCTCAAGCAAACCCCCAATTATCCAATACTATATTTAACAGTCATCCAAAAACTGCGAGTACTGTTCTACCCCCAGTCATCCAACAATTGGGAACACACACACACACACACACACACACACACACACACACACACACACACACACACACACACACACACACACACACACACACACACACACACACACACACACACACACACACACACACACACACACACACACACACACACACACACACACACACACACACACACACACACACACACACACACTCTTTCTAAAGAGTCTGTGTTTGTAAGAAAATTTTACCATAAACATTCTAGATCAGGGACATACAATTTATATAGTCCTTCATGCTTCAGCCTTGATTCACGATGCAAGAAATAAAAAGGTTGTAAACCCCTTCACTGGACGGGTCAGAGGACCGTTCGTGTGTCTCATGCAAGTGTATATAGGCGCATATACAATAGGCATTATACAATAGCAGTAGGCATCTATCAGTCTCGGGAGACTATCGAGTTCCACTCTGGTTGCCTGAAGTGGCCTCTCCAGGGCGCAAAACCAAGGTAGGTTGATATGGAGAAGCTGTTACACAAGCAGCAGGTCCCTCTCCCCCTCTCCACGGCGCCGAAAGTCCCCAATGGAAAGGCAAAAGTCAATACGATTGGTTCCAGCGCCGTCGCAGGAACTGTCAGAATGAGATTGAAGGCAGCAATAAACTGTCCCTAGGGAGCTCCAGCTCCGGAGTTGACCTCGAGGTTGGTGAAAGAAGGCACACAGGGACTCCAAACCCGGAGACCGCCGTGGTCGGGGCCGGAGAACAACCACCCCAGCAAGGGGCAAGACCGACCCCAGCCTCCTGAAGCAGAGCCTGGGGGCCGCCCGAGCCCCAGGAGGTGGACGTCCCGGTCCGGCACCTACGGGTTCCAGACAGAGATCGTCACAGCCCTCTGTCACCCGAGGCTAGCTTCCTTCAAGACCCAGCACGAGTAATAACTATTAATTATTATAATTACTAATATAATTATAATAATAATTGTTCTTATTACTTTGCAAACGTAATGACATGATGTCTATTATACAATAGTCATAATGTAGATAGGCATTACCACTAACACTTTTATCACAAGAAAAAATTTGAGAAAAGTTGTAAAACACCTCAAGAGTCAGAGCTGAACTTTTGTATAAATATTTGTAATAAGATATTCCCCATCCTATATCAGGTATTGAAAAGTCGATGAATTAAGGTTCCAAACGGTCTTTATTGTTCAATAACAGCTTTACAGTTACATAATACTACCATTAGTCAGTCGGGGGAAGTTGCAATATGTAGACTGTTGAATAGGAGACATCAGTGGCAAATACAACAGTTGTTGCTCCTGTTGTTGCTGTATCTGTATCCCCGAAGTCGTTCTCCATTTTTGGGAAAATTTCCCATCAGTATGTTGCATCGGAAGTTTCTCCAAGAGGCTAAATCATCACATAAAGCTGTCATTTCTTTCAATCCCTCTAAATCCTTCCCTAAACCGGAGTTATTATGCTCTACGTATTAATTATAAGGCGATATACTGTTTCAAAGTGCTCTTAATACACAAAATTGGTCTGTAGTTGGGGAACATCTCTCTGTTGACCAGAACACACACTAGAAGGTGAAGGGACGACGACGTTTCGGTCCGTCCTGGACCATTCTCAAGTCGATTGTGGACTTATTCGTCCTGGACTCATTCTCACAATCGACTTGAGAATGGTCCAGGACAGACCGAAATGTCATCGTCATCCCTTCACCTTCTAGTGTGTGGTCTGTTCAACATTAGCCACGTTATTGTGACTCATCGCCTGCATCTCTCTGTTTCTTAGATTCATCAGCCAAGTGGAGTGTTGAAGAGTGGAGTGTTGAAGAGTGGGGTGTTGAAGAGTGGGGTGTTGAAGAGTGGAGTGTTGAAGAGTGGAGTGTTGAAGAGTGGAGTGTTGAAGAGTGGAGTGTTGAAGAGTGGAGTGTTGAAGAGTGGAGTGTTGAAGAGTGGGGTGTTGAAGAGTGGGGTGTTGAAGAGTGGGGTGTTGAAGAGTGGGGTGTTGAAGAGTGGGGTGTTGAATAGTGGGGTGTTGAAGAGTGGGGTGTTGAAGAGTGGGGTGTTGAAGAGTGGGGTGTTGAAGAGTGGGGTGTTGAAGAGTGGAGTGTTGAAGAGTGGGGTGTTGAAAAATGGGGTGTTGAAGAGTGGGGTGTTGAAGAGTGGAGTGTTGAAGAGTGGGGTGTTGAAGAGTGGGGTGTTGAAGAGTGGAGTGTTGAAGAGTGGGGTGTTGAAGAGTGGGGTGTTGAAGAGTGGGGTGTTGAAGAGTGGGGTGTTGAAGAGTGGGGTGTTGAAGAGTGGGGTGTTGAAGAGTGGGGTGTTGAAGAGTGGGGTGTTGAAGAGTGGAGTGTTGAAGAGTGGAGTGTTGAAGAGTGGGGTGTTGAAGAGTGGGGTGTTGAAGAGTGGGGTGTTGAAGAGTGGAGTGTTGAAGAGTGGGGTGTTGAAGAGTGGGGTGTTGAAGAGTGGGGTGTTGAAGAGTGGGGTGTTGAAGAGTGGGGTGTTGAAGAGTGGAGTGTTGAAGAGTGGGGTGTTGAAGAGTGGGGTGTTGAAGAGTGGGGGTAATTAGAGAAGAGTGAAGCAGATGTTACCTTGAATTCTCCTCCCAGGTGGGGTTGGCGGCGGCCAGGGCCAAGCCACACAGGAACAATATTGCCACCTTCATCAGCGGGAAAAGGAAACTGGGTCAAGTTCACTCGTTAGTCAAGTTCCCTCATCCGTCAAGTTCACTCATCGGTCAAGTTTACTCATGGGTCAAGTTCACTCATGGACTTATGTCTCTATACATTATGACACAAACACATCAAGCTTATAATTGGAAAATAATGATTGAATTTACATTAGTTATACTTATTTTTTGATTTAAATCAAGATTCTGTATTTTTCAATTACAAATTATTGCATGACCTTTTTTAAAATACATTGAATTTAATGCATTTTCAGAATATATATTGGAGGGTTGGCCACACATCATGTGAGACGGAAACAGTGTTTTTACCTTTTTGAACTGTAGTGCAGATTGTGGTTCAAGCTGTCCTGATGTAATGTTCAAGACTCAATGTACCTGAACAACCATGGGAGGTTGAACAACTTCTGCTGCTGTTTGCTGAGTGCAGAAGGACCAAAGGAACGTGTTCAAGATTTTTTCAAGACACAAGGGGGGAGAATTTTAGCTTTGAGAAGAGTATAGGGGGAAGTATTGGTCTGGGTACAGAGTTGTGGAGGAGTAGAGTGATCCATCAGCTAGCATTATTGGGACAGTTTAACTAGCTACATGAATATATTGGATAGGTGTACTCACCTAGTTGAGTACACGTATGGAATATATTCATGTGACCTATTAAACTGTCCCAGTTTGTGGGTAGATCCACTGGTGTGTGACTCAGTGGGGGGGGGGTTAGGCTTAAAGGAGAACACCATATTTCTCAGTCATCCAGCAACTGGGAACTTACCCAAGTCATCCAACAACTGGGAACTTCCCCAAGTCATCCAACAACTGGGAACTTCCCCAAGTCATCCAACAACTGGGAACTTCCCCAAGTCATCCAACAACTGGGAACTTACCCAAGTCATCCAACAACTGGGAACTTACCCAAGTCATCCAACAACTGGGAACTTCCCCAAGTCATCCAACAACTGGCAACACTATACCTACCCAGTTCACCCAACAGGTGTAACTGTACCACCAAACACTGGTACACTGTACCACTCACCCAAGGTACTCGAACCATCGTACAGTGCCCCCGTGTGACTTACTAACAACCTTGGAACGTTCTGCCTGTCCGAAAAATGTGGGGAATTTTCTGAGTGATTTACCAGCTGTTGATGCCATTTACGTCTCAGAAAGGGGGGCACCTCAACCCCCCCCCCCCCACCCCCCCACCCCCGTTATCAGTTTGACATTTTTAACCACATATATATTTGTGATATTCGTAATTTGTTTCTCCTTTGGTGTCACGTTAATTAATACGGTTAATAGGGGAATAACAATAGATCAATTATTAACTCGTATCAATAATGGTAATATTATTGTAAGAAAAACTAATAATAATAAAATCTACTAGGGCCATGAGGTAGGCTCGAACCGTTGAACCTAGGCATTGCCAGTCACATACTCCACCACTTTATTTATATATTATAATAACACAAACTGTATTCATTTAAGTAACAATAAGAATTCTGATCATAACAACAATAACTATGCCCAGAGAAGTATTTAAAGTTAACATTCTTGATGGTATTAAAAAGTTAATATTCTTGATGGTATTAAAAAGTTAATATTCTTGATGTGTCTCTCTCGAGAGAGACCAGACTGAGACACTGTAGCTTGTCTTAACAGTGTCTCTGATGGTCCCAGGAGTTGTTACTGTATTATTATTGTTGTAGTAGTAGTAGTTGTAGTAGTAGTAGTATAAGTAATAAAACTAATAGTAGAAGTAGAAGAAGTATTAGTAGAGGTAATGGTAGCAGTAGTAGTGGTAACAGTAAATAATATTAATATTACAAGAAGAAGTTGTAGTAATATTGTTATCACTGCAGTTATTATTAATTGTAGAAGTCTGTAATCATAGTTGTTAAAATAGTAGATATATAGGTTGTAACAGGTGGGCCAATAGTAAAAATATTAATAGCAGAATAGTCATTGTAGTAATAATTGTCTAGACTTATCTTCAATATTTACTTCAATATTTACGGAATCCTGTCACATTATACATACAAGTACACATAACAGGTCTCTTGGCCGAGCGCTCCTTGTCACAGGTCACGTGTCACTGTCAGTCACCGTGACAGGAGGGTGTCACTAATGCAGCAGCAGCAGCAGCAGCAGCAGCAGGTGTGGGAACAGCTGCAGCAGGTGTGGGAACAGCTGCAGCAGGTGTGGGAACAGCTGCAGCAGGTATACCGCCACCCTCGGGCATCTCAAGTATATATATACCTTCCAACACCATCCCAAGATACACTTACTCTCAGTCAGCACTACAGCTCTAAGGTAAACAATTGTCTCTGGCTTCCATGATGTATGGCAAACTAACATTTTTGGCTTCAGAAAACTTTTACATCAAAATACATTGTATCAAAGACACGTAATACAAAAAATATTGGTTGTAAACTAAATAATATTTTCCGATTATAAACATGAAGTGTGTATTGATGTATAGAAATGTAGTTGTTCATAAGTGAACTTGACCCATGAGTGAACTTGACCGAGTTTTCTTTCCCGCAGATGAAGGTGGCAATTTTGTTCCTGTGTGGCTTGGCCCTGGCCGCCGCCAACCCCACCTGGGAGGAGTTCAAGGTAATGTCTGCTTCACTCTTCTCTAAAAATAACTCCACTCTTCAACACTCCACTTGGCTGATGAATCTAAGAAACAGTGAGATGTTCCACACATACAGACCATTTTTTATATTAAAAGCACATGAACACAGTGTATCTACTGATTATTAACACGTGATGCACAATAACTCAGGTTTGAGGAAAATTTAGAGAGCTTCATTGAGTTAAAGATATTTGAAGGAACAGTACCCCTTTGGGGAAGCTTCTTCTATAGCCACAAGTTGACTGGAAGATTTTGGATATATACACACCCATATATCCAAAATCGTGTTGACTATAGACTATGACTCTTAACGACCTACCTTAATCAGTGTTTGAATTCCCATCCAATATATATTACTTACTTGGTATGTATGGGCGTGTATGTCTAGCACTCATAGCATTCCCCCCATAGCGTATCTCTGCTATACGGGAGCTGGACAAATGCCATACACACACAGTACCGACACAGATAAAGTTACCTAAGTATACTTTCTGTGCCGTGCGTTGGGTGGCTGTATGCCCCCTACACATACACAGTAAAAACTTAAATGTCTTATTTTGGTGTTATAAGTGTATACTTTCCACAGGCTAAACACAACCGCAAGTTCGTTGACGCCGAGGAGGAGCTCTATCGCCAGAAGGTGTTCGAGGAGAACCTGAAGTATGTCGTAGAGTTTAACGAGAAGTTCGAGAGGGGAGAAGTGACCTTCAACCTGGCGATGAACCAGTTCGGCGACATGGTTGGTTCCTCTTCATCAGTTCACCCTCTAATATCTATCTTTGTCTTCATAAAATGCTTATACAAACTTTGCCCATAATTATTGAGACAATCGGCTGAAGACAACGTCAGTGTCCACAATAAATGTTGCCCACTTTGGTCTGACATTGTCACTGTCTTGCAGACCAACGAGGAGTTCAACGCTGTGATGAAGGGATACAAGAGGGACCCTAAACGCAGCGTCGGTTTGGTCCACAACGACGATGGTCTTCCTCGTGCAGCGACTGTTGACTGGCGCAACCAGGGAGCCGTGACTGGTGTCAAGGACCAGGGACAATGTGGTTCATGCTGGTCTTTCTCTGCGGTAAGTCCACTTTGACTAATTAATAATATATACTGTATCCTCAAAATTATCCAATAAAATGTTTCTGTTAATCTTTAATAACCCAAAAATCCCAAGTAATCCAGACTCTCCGGTTCTCCAGACCGGCTCGTTGGAGGCCCAACACTTCTTCAAGACCGGGAACCTGATTAGTCTGTCCGAGCAGCAGCTGGTCGACTGCTCCACCTCTTATGGTAACTACGGATGTGATGGAGGAAGCATGCAAGCCGCCTTCGACTACATCAGGGACAATGGTGGAGTCGACACTGAGGCATCCTACCCATACGAAGCTGTCGTAAGTACGCCAGTCACAGCTGAACCAATAATTAAAGTTATAGTGTCCCATATACTACTTGTGGACATATAATCATATATATATATATAATATAACTTTAGTGTATTCTGTTATACTTTGATCATAAATATATCGTTCAACAAAGCTTCCTTGTCTTCTAGGATGGACGCTGCCGCTTTAATGCGAACAACATCGCTGCAACTGTCACCGGACACGTCAACATTCGGGCCCTGAGCGAGAGCGCCTTGCAGACAGCTGTTGCTGATGTTGGCCCAATCTCTGTGGCCATCGACGCCTCACACCTCTCATTCCAGCTTTACAACTCTGGTGAGAACACACAGCAAACTCTGGCAATCCAGGATGTTACATTGCAGTTTGCAATTGCATGAAAGTGTGTATAACAATTCTATAATGCTCAACATGTCTCTTATTTTGGGAAAAGATTGGTTTATGGTATTGCAATATTCTGCGATTTTCTCAATGCTGGGATTAGTAAGTCTGAATTATCCTGCAAAAGATCAGATGCATGATTGTGTTAGAGATAATTCAACAGGTAAACTTGCTTAACGACACGTTTAAATGGTTTACTTTACATCTCAGGTGTGTACTATGAGTCCAGCTGCTCTCAGCTGGTTCTGGATCACGGTGTGCTGGCTATTGGCTACGGTACTGAGGGCGGAGAGGACTACTGGCTCGTCAAGAACTCTTGGGGCACCGGCTGGGGCATCAGCGGCTACATTAAGATGGCTCGCAACAGGAGCAACAACTGTGGTATTGCCACAGATGCTTGCTACCCAACAGTCTAGATGTGGCAACTTCCCGACTGACTGCCACCTTAAGACAATGTTCAGGTGGTGGCATTATTTTGGAGCTGTAATGCTGTTATTGAACAATAAAGACCGTTCAGAATCTTAATTCATCGACTTTTTAATTCCTGATATAAGATGAGAAATATTTTATTAAAACAAATGTGTGTATATATAAAGTCGTAACATCTCTTACTCTTAAAGTATTACGACTTTTCCACATTTTCAGTGTGATAGAAGTGTTAGTTTCTGTGCCTTGTGCCTGTTTACACTTGCTTGAAAGTCACGCGGACGGTCTGTGTGACACAGTCATTTCTGATAAATTTTGTTCGGAGTAACCCTGAAATATTTCGTAAAATCTCTAGGAAACCCTTTCTTGGCTAACTCATATTAGGTTTTCGTGGAACCCCTACCTGAATGACACATTATCTACCTTGACAATCGGAATGCATTAGGCAGTGATGAGGTGGAGGCTGACTCCATACTCAGTTTCTTGTGTAGATATGATACAGCCCAATAGGCTCAGGAACCTGTACACCTGTTGATTAACAGTTGAGAGGCGGGACCAAAGAGTCAGAGCTCAACCCCCGCAAGCACAATTAGGTGAGTACATTAGGTTCGACAGGACACATTTCAAAACAAATTGTCCAACATTTCTGGACCAGTGCTTCGCTGACAACCTCTGTGCGAATCACAACTCTGTAAATGCTTCACCCACGTACTTCAAATAATTGCCAACAAAACCTAAACACGAAATTTAACCTAACCTGTGCCTAACTATATTCAGAACTTGAATTCATAATAGTATTCATTTATATTTGACAACAAACCTATTTTTAATACACAATACATTCAAATGGATGAATGCGTCTTGAGAAACAACAGCCGCTTTAACGAGCCTATCCTAATAAGAGGTTGTTGGTTGGCAATCACTGCTGTTCTGGGATGGTATACACTATGACTCTATGGGATGATTACACCTGACTCACGTGTAATTCTGTCTGGCTCTCTTTAATGAGGCTCTGTTTCCCTCTGATCCTAGCTCTCTCTCTCTACTTTTGCCCGGCTCTTTTCTTTCCTCTCCTGTGCTGCTCTCCACTGACGGGCGGGACCAAAGAGCCAAAGCTCAACCCCTGCAAGCAGTTAGGTGAGTACTCTTAAACCAAGAAGTTACTTCTTCTTGAGTGGGATGTACAGCTCCGTGGCATCTGTAGTTGGCCTAGGGTGATATTTGACAAGCCGTAGGTTACCTGTCCCCGTCGAGGACACTATAGAGATGGTGGCCCTAGGGTAAATTTGGATATTTAAGCTAATTAGGCGGTCTCTTTCCCAACATTGAAAAACTAAATAGTTTGTCATATATAAAATACATTTTCTATGATTGCTTCTCGCCGAAGAAAATATACAAAACGGTAATAGTTAGGTAAACGTAAGTAAAATATATTTTCGTTATTAACAACTCATTTTTTGTAGAAGAAGCTTAGTGGACTTATAGTCACCTAAAGACTAGCAAGATATGGGAGAATATATAATTGTTGGTGACAGCAAGCCACTTAAAACCCATTTATATAGGCGCATATATCCATCCGGAGCCGGTCGGCCGAGCGGACAGCACGCTGGACTTGTGATCCTATGGTCCTGGGTTCAATCCCAGGCGCCGGCGAGAAACAATTGGCAGAGTTTCTTTCACCCTATGCCCCTGTTACCTAGCGGTAAAATAGGTACCTGGGTGTTAGCTGTCACGGGCTGCTTCCTGGGGGGTGGAGGCCTGGTCGAGGACCGGGCCGCGGGGACACTAAAAGCCCCGAAATCATCTCAAGATAAGATCCATACGGCTCCAGATTTCATCCATCAACCCATGCCCGCCAAAAGCTAGGAGAACCTATTGCTATAATGCGTAGAATGTACAAAATATCGACTGTTTTACCTCCCCCAAAAAAGTTCCCGTTTTCTACTATTGAAATTCTAAAGGGCGAACCATTGAAAAAAATGACCATAAAAATAATAACCCGTTACAGGACTTGTAGAAGTGTCAACTTACATCTATTCATGTATCTCCGTCCTTTTCAAATATGGGGAACTGTAATGTGTTGTTAATTAACAGTAATATTAGGTGGGATTGCGTGAACAAAAAGGATGCTCTCAGACCTAATCAAATTAGGTTCGTATAGGCACTGAGATAAAAAGAATTATGATTCACCCAGACATATACAAACATTTACAAAGTTACGTAGTTACATAGTTTACATAGTGGAAAATATTAGAGGGGCTGGTCCCAAACCTGCACACAGAAGTAACACCACATGAGACCAGAAGTCATGGCAGGATGTGCAGAATACCCCCGTTGAAAAGCAGAGGTGCAACAGGTACTCTGAGAGAACTCTATCAACATCAGAGGCCCGAGACTGTTCAACACGCTTCCACTACACATAAGGGACATAACTGGCCGACCCCTCACAGTGTTCAAGAGAGAACTATAACATCAGAGGCCCGAGACTGTTCAACACGCTTCCACTACACATAAGGGACATAACTGGCCGACCCCTCACAGTGTTCAAGAGAGAACTATCAACATCAGAGGCCCGAGACTGTTCAACACGCTTCCACTACACATAAGGGACATAACTGGCCGACCCCTCACAGTGTTCAAGAGAGAACTATCAACATCAGAGGCCCGAGACTGTTCAATACGCTTCCACTACACATAAGGGGCATAACTGGCCGACCCCTCACAGTGTTCAAGAGAGAACTATCAACATCAGAGGCCCGAGACTGTTCAACACGCTTCCACTACACATAAGGGACATAACTGGCCGACCCCTCACAGTGTTCAAGAGAGAACTATCAACATCAGAGGCCCGAGACTGTTCAACACGCTTCCACTACACATAAGGGGCATAACTGGCCGACCCCTCACAGTGTTCAAGAGAGAACTATCAACATCAGAGGCCCGAGACTGTTCAACTCGCTTCCACTACACATAAGGGACATAACTGGCCGACCCCTCACAGTGTTCAAGAGAGAACTATCAACATCAGAGGCCCGAGACTGTTCAACACGCTTCCACTACACATAAGGGACATAACTGGCCGACCCCTCACAGTGTTCAAGAGAGAACTTGACAAACACCTCCAAAGGATACCTGATCAACCAGGCTGTGACTCATACATCAGGCTGCGAGCAGCTGCGTCAAACAACCTGGTTGACCAGTCCAGCAAAAAGGAGACCTGGTCAAGGACCGGACCGCGCAGACGTTGAGCCCTGAAATCATCGCAAGGTAAGGTAGTTAATGCAAAATGCATCTGGATCTTTATAACAGTCCACGAAGAAGAGTTTCAGTAATTGTCAATCTCATCAAATTAAATAATAGACTAACAGCTAGTATAACTTAAGGACTCGAGAAAATCTTAAATTAAATAATCAAATGACCATAAGTGAAAATGGATGTCTAATAACAGTGAATACTGTAATTAAGCACGAAAAAATAGTTTCTGCTAAACCTTGAAAGGGATAACGAGCCGCGGAGATACTCAGCCACTCTCGTAATCACATGAACCTTGTGAACATAGCGAGCAAACACCTCGAGGCGATGTCCACTTATTGTTAAACCAAGATTTAGCCAATACAGTAGCCTCGATCGTCAGTTGAATTTCCAAAACCAATAAAGCTATATCTTCTCTCCCAGACAAAGCCACTGGAGTATTGAGGAACCTTATATATAAAGCTTGAGGGACATTTAAGGCTAAGAATACTACAGGTTTCTGTTCCACTCTTGGAAAAATATTAAGTAGAATAGTTAGAGGAATTAGAGTTTGTTGATAGGTCGATACAGCATCAGTCTCACACACTTGGGGTCCACGATTCGAATCTCCAAGAGCCCAGGTGAGAGTAGTAGATATATATATATATATATATATATATATATATATATATATATATATATATATATATATATATATATATATATTTCATTGAATATGACCGCATATTCTGTATTATTTTCTGGTTTAGGGCTTCTATCCCTCTAACTATTTTCTTAGCTTCAGGGCTTAATTGAAATAGGAGTTCTCCAAAACTCATTTTCGTACTTTTAAGGTGAAGAAAAGAAGTGATTTACTATAGAGTGTATTACACTTATTTGTATAATTAGCACGACGTTTCGAACCTCCATGGTTCATTCTCAAGTGAACAGATCTTACAATACTAGTTGATTTTATACCCGCATTAGGTCAGGTGATAATACAATGAAGGTGAAAACATGGGGGGATACATAAGGGATAAACATAGGGGCTGCAGAAGGCTTATTGGCCCATACGAGGCATCTCCTATCTAAACACAAAGATTAATCCTATTTAGATAGGAGATGCCTCGTATGGGCCAATAAGCCTTCTGCAGCCCCTATGTTTATCCCTTATGTATCCCCCCATGTTTTCACCTTCATTGTATTATCACCTGACCTAATGCGGGTATAAAATCAACTAGTATTGTAAGGTCTGTTCACTTGAGAATGAACCATGGAGGTTCGAAACGTCGTGCTAATTATACAAATAAGTGTAATACACTCTATAGTAAATCACTTCTTTTCTTCACCTTAAAAGTACGAAAATGAGTTTTGGAGAACTCCTATTTCAATTAAGCCCTGATGCTAAGAAAATAGTTAGAGGGATAGAAGCCCTAAACCAGAAAAAAATAAATACAGAATATGCGGTCATATTCAATGAAACATGTTTGAAAGAAAACCTGCTGCCAGTATACACCAATATATATATATATATATACAACAATATATATATATATATATATATATATATATATATATATATATATATATATATATATATATATATATATATATATATATATATATATATATATATATTAGTATATTTTGGTAGCAGTCTTTCCTGTAGACATATATTATTAAATATGACCGAAAAAGTAAGATTAATAATTCTAACACGAATTTTCTCAATCTTTCGTACATTACGCTTCACTGTTGGAGGTAAATCAAAAATCACTTCTCCAAAATTCATTTTTATTTCTAGTCTGACGCGACACGGGCGCGTTTCGTAAAACTTATTACATTTTCAAAGACTTCACAAATACACAACTGATTAGAACTTACGTATCTCTGCTATTATATCTACATTTGAGTGAGGTGGGAGGGATGACGTGGCATATAGTGATGTGGCATTAACACAAGACAGAACATGAGGGGATATTAATAGGGTATTAAAAGTATCAACACAAGACAGAACACGAAACATTGGGTATTGAATAGAAGTGTTTGTAGAAAGCCTATTGGTCCATATTTCTTGATGCTTCTATATTGGAGCGGAGTCTTGAGGTGGGTAGAATATAGTTGTGCAATAATTGGCTGTTGATTGCTGGTGTTGACTTCTTGATGTGTAGTGCCTCGCAAACGTCAAGCCGCCTGCTATCGCTGTATCTATCGATGATTTCTGTGTTGTTTACTAGGATTTCTCTGGCGATGGTTTGGTTATGGGAAGAGATTATATGTTCCTTAATGGAGCCCTGTTGCTTATGCATCGTTAAACGCCTAGAAAGAGATGTTGTTGTCTTGCCTATATACTGGGTTTTTTGGAGCTTACAATCCCCAAGTGGGCATTTGAAGGCATAGACGACGTTAGTCTCTTTTAAAGCGTTCTGTTTTGTGTCTGGAGAGTTTCTCATGAGTAGGCTGGCCGTTTTTCTGGTTTTATAGTAAATCGTCAGTTGTATCCTCTGATTTTTGTCTGTAGGGATAACGTTCCTATTAACAATATCTTTCAGGACCCTTTCCTCCGTTTTATGAGCTGTGGAAAAGAAGTTCCTGTAAAATAGTCTAATAGGGGGTATAGGTGTTGTGTTAGTTGTCTCTTCAGAGGTTGCATGGCTTTTCACTTTCCTTCTTATGATGTCTTCTTTTCCACAGCTCATAAAACGGAGGAAAGGGTCCTGAAAGATATTGTTAATAGGAACGTTATCCCTACAGACAAAAATCAGAGGATACAACTGACGATTTACTATAAAACCAGAAAAACGGCCAGCCTACTCATGAGAAACTCTCCAGACACAAAACAGAACGCTTTAAAAGAGACTAACGTCGTCTATGCCTTCAAATGCCCACTTGGGGATTGTAAGCTCCAAAAAACCCAGTATATAGGCAAGACAACAACATCTCTTTCTAGGCGTTTAACGATGCATAAGCAACAGGGCTCCATTAAGGAACATATAATCTCTTCCCATAACCAAACCATCGCCAGAGAAATCCTAGTAAACAACACAGAAATCATCGATAGATACAGCGATAGCAGGCGGCTTGACGTTTGCGAGGCACTACACATCAAGAAGTCAACACCAGCAATCAACAGCCAATTATTGCACAACTATATTCTACCCACCTCAAGACTCCGCTCCAATATAGAAGCATCAAGAAATATGGACCAATAGGCTTTCTACAAACACTTCTATTCAATACCCAATGTTTCGTGTTCTGTCTTGTGTTGATACTTTTAATACCCTATTAATATCCCCTCATGTTCTGTCTTGTGTTAATGCCACATCACTATATGCCACGTCATCCCTCCCACCTCACTCAAATGTAGATATAATAGCAGAGATACGTAAGTTCTAATCAGTTGTGTATTTGTGAAGTCTTTGAAAATGTAATAAGTTTTACGAAACGCGCCCGTGTCGCGTCAGACTAGAAATAAAAATGAATTTTGGAGAAGTGATTTTTGATTTACCTCCAACAGTGAAGCGTAATGTACGAAAGATTGAGAAAATTCGTGTTAGAATTATTAATCTTACTTTTTCGGTCATATTTAATAATATATATATATATATATATATATATAGTTATATAGTTATATAAATATATATAGTAGAGATACTAGACCAACAAACTATATATATCTAAGTAGAGCTATATATAATTCCTTGTCCTAGCAGTGTTTCTGTCATTTGTCCTGAGCACTGATCAGTACGAAGCAGTTCCAATTTATATCCACCCAAATATAATGTGTAACCTACGCCTGAAACAACTCAAGCCGACCCCACATCAATTATGTTACCCGGTAATTTGCTCCATAAATAAACCACCATTATTTCCAAATCAGCATTTACCCATTTCTTGAATTTAAAATTAATCAATTTATATCCACTATTTCGTGTTCTCTCTTGTGTTGAGATGTATAAACCCCGCTGTTATGCTACAATGAAAATAATATTTCATTATACCTTACGAAATAACTTATCATTATACTAAATATGTTATTACATCTCGAGAAATAACGTGAAAATTGCGTTATTTAACTCAAATTGCGTCATTATTTAAATTGCGTTTTTTTATTGCGTTAACGCGACGTTCTACCTTAAAATTGCGTTGAAGAAAAGATTCAGACCCCACAAAAGATTCAGACCCCCACAAAAGATTCAGACCCCCACAAAAGATTCAGACCCCCACAAAAGATTCAGACCCCCACAAAAGATTCAGACCCCCACAAAAGATTCAGACCCCACAAAAGATTCAGACCCCCACAAAAGATTCAGACCCCCACAAAAGATTCAGACCCCCACAAAAGATTCAGACCCCACAAAAGATTCAGACCCCCCACAAAAGATTCAGACCCCCACAAAAGATTCAGACCCCCACAAAAGATTCAGACCCCCACAAAAGATTCAGACCCCCACAAAAGATTCAGACCCCCACAAAAGATTCAGACCCCCACAAAAGATTCAGACCCCACAAAAGATTCAGACCCCTACAAAAGATTCAGACCCCACAAAAGATTCAGACCCCCACAAAAGATTCAGACCCCCACAAAAGATTCAGACCCCACAAAAGATTCAGACCCCCACAAAAGATTCAGACCCCACAAAAGATTCAGACCCCACAAAAGATTCAGACCCCCACAAAAGATTCAGACCCCCACAAAAGATTCAGACCCCACAAAAGATTCAGACCCCACAAAAGATTCAGACCCCCACAAAAGATTCAGACCCCCACAAAAGATTCAGACCCCCACAAAAGATTCAGACCCCCACAAAAGATTCAGACCCCCACAAAAGATTCAGACCCCCACAAAAGATTTAGACCCCCACAAAAGATTCAGACCCCCACAAAAGATTCAGACCCCCACAAAAGATTCAGACCCCCACAAAAGATACAGACCCCCACAAAAGATTCAGACCCCCACAAAAGATTCAGACCCCCACAAAAGATTCAGACCCCACAAAAGATTCAGACCCCCACAAAAGATTCAGACCCCCACAAAAGATTCAGACCCCCACAAAAGATTCAGACCCCACAAAAGATTCAGACCCCCACAAAAGATTCAGACCCCCACAAAAGATTCAGACCCCCACAAAAGATTCAGACCCCCACAAAAGATTCAGACCCCCACAAAAGATTCAGACCCCCACAAAAGATTCAGACCCCCACAAAAGATTCAGACGGCAAACAGCAAGTTCAAAATAATGAACAAATTCATGCCAAAATCTACCAAAAAAAAAATATTGGGTACTCGGTTCCTTGGGGGAACCACGAACGGTTCCAGAACTATGGAAACCTGGTTGATACCTGGTTGATACCTGGTTGATACCTGGTTGATACCTGGTTGATGGGGTTCTGGGAGTTCTTCTACTCCCCAAGCCCGGCCCGAGGCCAGGCTTGACTTGTGAGAGTTTGGTCCACCAGGCTGTTGCTTGGAGCGGCCCGCAGGCCCACATACCCACCACAGCCCGGTTGGTCCGGCACTCCTTGGAGGAATAAATCTAGTTTCCTCTTGAAAAACCTGTTCATTCTTTCAAGAAAAGTTCCACGAAAAGCCACACAAGACATGTCGGTGTTGACTGGAGAAAGCAGCTCAGACGTGGAGCCTCCAGCAACCATTACTGGTTGCCTACTACCAACCATTACACATAAAGGGGGAAAAAAAATAGATTTACTGATTAGTTATAGTCTGCTTTAATTCCCTTTGTCTGCTCCATAGACTGTCCTCAGACCACCCACTACACGCAGACCGCCCACCCACCACCAATCACTGCCTCTCTACCCGCATGTAATTTTCCGATCGATCCCTCATTTTTTTTTCCCCCGTAAGAAAAGCTTAATTCTCGATCGTCTCCTCAGAGATGGAACAGCTAGGATTTTTGGGGGGAATATATTTACAGGTTTTAATTCATCTTTTGCTTTCTGTTTGGCGATATATTTTTCCTGGCAGGGATATGTGCTCTTTGGTGAGTCTTTTGAGCCGCTTAGTGAGTCTTTTGAGCCCCTTCGTGAGTCTTTTGAGCCCCTGGCTGGCTCTGTTGTTCACAAGAGCACCACTTAGGCGGTGGACGAGTGTCTAATGCTTGCAGGCAAGTTTCAGTTAGGTTATATTCAATGCTTGCCTGCCAGGTTAGATGTCAGGATAAGAGATAGATGTCAGGATAAGACACAGATGTCAGGATAAGAGACAGATGTCAGGATAAGCGACAGATGTCAGGATTATCGACAGATGTCAGAATTAAGCGACAGATGTCAGGATAAGCGACAGATGTCAGGATAAGCGACAGATGTCAGGATAAAAGAAGAGACGTCAGGATACAAGTGCAATGTCAGGTCAAATATAAACACCCCTACACCCAAGGGCTGACACAAGGTCATGTGCTGTATCTGAGGATAGTTTGACCTGGGGAAAGGTCACCTCACCAGAGCTTAAACTGCCCCTAACGATGGGCGTGGGTACACCCGTCTTAGCATCAGGTCAAGGGGTCAACGGCCTAGTTTAAAAGCTAGTTAAGAGAGGCCCGGCGGCTGTTAGTGAGCAAACACATTTACAACTGCTGGTCGGGGGGTTGGGTTGATATTGGTCATTTTACAGATGCGAACGCGATGCCCATATTCCGTCCCCCAGTACCCAACCAGGAGGCCTGGTCGACGACCGGGCCGCGGGGACGCTAAGCCCCGGAAGCACCTCAAGGTAACCTCAAGGTAAGGTAACCCACCTGAGGGCATTCCAGGCTGTGTAATTACTCATCTGAGGTGATCCTAGTCTGCGTAATTACCTACCTGTATTATGATGGATAAAAACTAATTTTATAAATTGGATAAGTTTAGATTTAGGAAAGACTTGGGTAATTACTGGTTCGGTAACAGGGTTGTTGATTTGTGGAACCAATTACCGCGTAACGTGGTGGAGGTGGGGTCCCTCGATTGTTTCAAGCGCGGGTTGGACATGTTTATGAGTGGGATTGTGTGGTTATAGCTGCCTAACTATAGCTATAGTTATAGAGCTGCCTCGTATGGGCCAATAGGCCTTCTGCAGTTACCTTGTTCTTATGTAATTAATACTGATGGGTAAATTTTGTATCCGAGAGAGAGAGAGAGAGAGAGAGAGAGAGAGAGAGAGAGAGAGAGAGAGAGAGAGAGAGAGAGAGAGAGAGAGAGAGAGAGAGAGAGAGAGAAAGGAAGAGCTAGGAAGGGAAAGAAGAGACAGAGAGGGAGAGAAAACAGAGCCTCCATTAACCTAATTACCGGAAGGCAGGTAACTAATCCATAGGAAATGACTACTAATTACTCGGTCACCAATCCAGGTATGAGCTACTCACAGCACCTCGCAAACCCTCACCTGTCTAAACTTCCCCCATGAATTAAACAGGACCATAAATTCTTACTCAGGACCTAAACACCATAGACGTTCCAACACCAACTTCACCTCTCAGCTCTTAAAAACAACAGACTCCTGTTACTTAGATTCATAATCTTAAAATATTATCTTGAACGTGATGTTATGGGAATTAAATACAGTAAAAAAATTATTTAGCACAAGCATTGTGTGATGAAATGATCAGCCAGGTCTGTGGGGTCAGAGGTCAGTAATTAGAGTCGAAAGTTGTTAATTGGGGGTCAAAGGTCATTGTTATAGGAATCGTATATTGTCTCCGCTGGCAGGCTTGAGGCATAAGCATGCTTTGTAAGTTACTGTAATGAATAGCGGTAATTATATTGTGATTACTGAGATTACTTTCATCTGAGCCATCAAAACACACACACACACACACACACACACACACACACACACACACACACACACACACACACACACACACACACACACACACACACACACACACACACACACACACACACACACACACACAAATGGAATGCATTAGGAAGTGATGTGGTGGAGGCTGACTCCATACACAGTTTCAAGTGTAGATATGATAGAGCCCAATAGGCTCAGGAACCTGTACACCAGCTGATTGACAGTTGAGAGGCGGGACCAAAGAGCCAGAGCTGAACCCCCGCAAGCACAACTAGGTGAGTACACACGCACACGCACGCACACACACACACACACACACACACACACACACACACACACACACACACACACACACACACACACACACACACACACACACACACACACACACACACACACACATGAAGGAGGTGGTGTAAGGTGGCAATATCGTGACAGGGTTGCCACATAGCAACAGCCATGCGATGCTCACATTGCATGATGCAAGCTGGGGGGGGGTGTGGGGTCCCCTGCTACTCACAGGACTGGTGTGGGTCTACTACTTCTCACACGATGGATATGCGGTCCACTACCACTCACAGGATGGGGTATAAGGTTGCTACCGCTCACAGGATGAGTATGAGGTCCATTAATTACCACTCACAGGATAAGTATGACGTCCACTATCGCTCACGAGATGGGGTCACTCCCACTCACAGGATGGGTATGATGCCCACTACCCCTCACAGGATGGGTATGATGCCCACTACCCCTCACAGGATGGGTATGATGCCCACTACCCCTCACAGGATGGGGTGGTGGGGGTGTCCCCTCACAGAGTGAAGACATGGTTCATGCTAAACGAACCCAACCGAACATATCATCTCACGATTAGCAAATACCACCTTGGTGGCCAATGACCCGGCTTGACCTGACCTTGGTCGACCTGACCCCAGGTACCTGACCCGCCCATGTCATTGTCAGCTGCGGCCTACACAGACTGACCCTTTCCTCAGCACCTGGGCCGGAATTGGCAGTTCCCAGGTACCATGCTGAGCGGGAATTAATCGTTCGAATCTAAAAATGGGTTTAAAGTTATCTCAATTGGTTGTGTGTATTTAAAAGTGGATTGGAGTCTGCCGCGCTCAGATGATAATCTAATATTCATTCGATTTGCTGGGGACAGGAAGCCTGGGTATGTTTATAGGTTTCAGGGATAAATCAAGGTCTTGTTAAGGTCGAATTACTGACCTTTTCTAGCATGCTATCCCATAACAGTCGGCGGGTACCCATTTACTGCTGGGTGAACAGAGGCAGCAGGTGAAAAGGAAACGTGCTCAACCCTTTCTATTCCGGTCTGGAATCGAACCCGGAATTCCCGATTGTGAGCCGAGAACGAAGCCAACTGTGACACTTTAAACTGACTGTTTTCTTGACGTGGCCTGGACGGTAGAGCGACGGTCTCGCTTCATGCAGGTCGGCGTTCAATCCCCGACCGTCCAAGTGATTGAACACCTCAGGAGGACGGATACAGCAGCGTACCTTAACCTGTTAGACAGACCTCATGGTCTTACTGTAATATGTAACTTAGAGTACAGTCACTCCTGAGTACTCAGACGCCTTACCCTACTAACTTTCCCTAGAACACGACTCGCCGATGGGATTTACTACCAGGTTCTCAATTACTTCTGGGTGAACAGGGGCGAGTAGGTATAAAGTGGTTCCTAGACAATCCTTCCCAGGTTTTGTAGCGGAGGGAATGAGTATATCGTGTACTCACCTAGTTGTGTTTGCGGGGGTTGAGCTCTGGCTCTTTGGTCCCGCCTCTAAACCGTCAATCAACTGGTGTACAGATTCCTGAGCCTACTGGGCTCTATCATATCTATCGTGTGTGTGTGTGTGTGTGTGTGTGTGTGTGTGTGTGTGTGTGTGTGTGTGTGTGTGTGTGTGTGTGGGTGTGGGTGTGGGTGTGTGTGTGTGTGTGTGTGTGTGTGTGTGTGTGTGTGTGGGTGTGGGTGTGGGTGTGTGTGTGTGTGCGTGTGGGTGTGGGTGTGTGTGGGTGGGTGTGGGTGTGTGTGGGTGTGTGTGGGTGTGGGTGTGTGTGTGGGTGTGTGTGTGGGTGTGTGTGTGGGTGTGTGTGTGTGGGTGTGTGTGTGGGTGTGTGTGGGTGTGTGTGTGGGTGTGTGTGGGTGTGTGTGTGGGTGTGTGGGTGTGTTTGGGTGTGTGTGTGTGTGTGTTTACTATTTGTGTCTGCAGAGTCGAACAATTAGCTCTTGGACCCCGCCTTTTTAACCGATCTATTTCTCCTCTATTATGGTTACTACATATATTTCTAACACACACACACACACACACACACACACACACACACACACACACACACACACACACACACACACACACACACACACACACACACACACAGAAGAAGCAGCCCGTGGCAGCTGTCTAACTCCCAGGTACCTATAATTATTAAGGCAACAAACGCTCTATAACGAGTGACCGCTTAAGTGCAAGCTTCAAAAGCCTGCCATATTTGCTGTTGCATTCATCTTGAGGTCACCAGCTCTCAGCTCTTGACCTTCGAGGCCTTGCGTCGGGGTTTTTAAGTGTTTGTGTAAACAATTCTCCCTCGTCTGGTGTTGCTTAGTCGTTGCCTCTAGTGGGTGGTTCGTGGTGATTGGGTCGTTACAGTTAGCTTTTGTTAGTTAATGAGTGGTTATACGTGTTTTTGGTCTTTTAATTAATCACAAAGTGATTGATTAAAAGACCAAAACCAATCAATCACAAGGTGATTGACAATCAATCAATTGTCACACAATTGATGTGACACAATCACAAGATCGAGTGACAATCAATCACCAGGTGATTGACAATCACAAGGTGATTGATTGATGGCAGTTGATGGATGTGTGCCAAAGGATGAGGGAAGTATTGCTTATATTAAAATAAAAATATTAATACAAATATTAGTAATTACAATAAATTAATAATTGGTAGTCGCTGTAAATTAAGCTAAGGAGAGGTGAAAAAAAAATTCTAATCAATTTAAATTTTAAAACCTGGTGTTTGACCAATCAGATTCAAACAAAATTTCATATGTCAGCCAATCAGAGAACGATTGGCTGAGTCAAATTTCTTCCATTTTCTCCTTGTTGTAGGAAGAATAAATATTTTGATTATATGAACAAATCCTCAAGGGCCGTGATGAGGATTCGAACCTGCGTCCGGGAGCATCCCAGACACTGCCTTAATCGACTGAGCTACGATTTTTTTTTTTTATATACATAGAGTGGGGTGCCTTGCTTCTCGGTGTATATAAACAAAAAGTTTATATCAGTCTTGAACATAGTCCAGGAACCAGATTCACGAAGCAGTTACGCAAGTACTTACGAACGTGTACATCTTTCCTCAAATTTTGATGGATTTTGTTACATTTATTAAACAGTTTACAAGCATGAAAACTTGCCAATCAACTGTTGTTATTGTTATAAACAGCCTCCTGGTGCTTCGGAGCTCATTAACTGTTTAATAATTGTAAACAAAGCCGCCAAAGATTGAGAAAAGTTGTCCAGGTTCGTAAGTGCTGGCGTAACTGCTTCGTGAATCTGGCCCCAGGTTCGTAAGTGCTGGCGTAACTGCTTTATGAATCTGGCTCATGGTTCGTAAGTGCTTGCGTAACTGCTACGTGAATCTGGCCCATGGTTCGTAAGTGCTAGCGTAACTGCGTCGTGAATCTGGCCCATGGTTCGTAAGTGCTTGCGTAACTGCTTCGTGAATCTGGGGGTGGAGGCCTGGTCGAGGACCGGGCCGCGGGGACACTAAAAAGCCCCGAAATCATCTCAAGATAACCTCCAGTCCTTCCTTTATCCAGTCGTCTCTACCTCTTACGGTGAGAGAGGAAGAGGGGGAGGGCCGGTATCTCTCTCCCTCTCTCTCCTCCTCCTCCTCCTCCTCCTCTCTCTCTCTCTCTCTCTCTCTCTCTCTCTCTCTCTCTCTCTCTCTCTCTCTCTCTCTCTCTCTCTCTCTCTCTCTCTCTCTCTCTCTCTCTCTCTCTCTCTCTCTCTCTCTCTCTCTCTCTCTCTCTCTCTCTCTCTCTCTCTCTCCTCTCTCTCCCTCAGTCTGGTGTTTACGCGTTAGTCCTTTAGGGTCTGAGTGATGACCTCTTCCCCTTATTGACTTATTTTCCTTGGGAGGGCGGAAAGTGGAGGTGTGAGGTGCCCTTGATAATGGAGTAATGACCCTTAACCCCCCTTAAACCCCCCACCGTAACCCCCCCCCCCCAACCACCTCCGTACCCCAGCTCCCCCCCTCCATAAATCCCATCTGTGTCCTTGTATACCTGGAATATCGGCCCCAATATCTATTTATATATTTAATGTATTTGCTTGTCTCTTCCTGTGCTTTCTGTATGTTTCTATACATATCAGAGTGTATATCTGTCTCTCCCGGTATTTAAATAGGTTAATTACTGATTTTCCTTTGTGTGTACAGGTGTTGGTACGGGCATTGTGGCTACCTTGTGTGTGTAGCTTCCGGGGCTCAATGGACCAGCGGCCCGGTCTCCGACCAGGCCTCCTTGTTGGTGAATTGGTCAACCAGGCTGTTAGACGCGGCTGCTCGCAGCCTGACTTATGAATCACAGCCTGGGTTTACCAGGATACATAAATTTTCCTAGATTTTTTTTATCATAATGTTTGTCCAACAGCAAACAGGTTAAACTCTATTAAAATGGCAACCAAAAGGCAGGGATTACCAGTCTTTTTTTAGCCACCAGTACCTTCCCAGTCACACAAAATCCCTCTCCCACACTCTCCCAATCCTCCCTTGTAATCTCCCTCCCTCCCTCTCTCTCATCAACAATACACACCTGAAGACGTCTGGTTCGTAAATTGAGCTTCACTCGAGGGTTCTGGGGTAGATACAGGAGGGTCGTACAGGACCAGAGTGCCAGGGGTACAGTGCCAGGGTGCCAGGGTGCGGTGTGGACTCAGCCGAGCTGTCTAGGTCACGTCTCTCCAACAAGGGGATTACCAATGAAGGTGTTTGTTGTTGTTAAAGATTCGCTACTTGGAACAAGCAGTTCCAAGCAGCACAGGCTATGGTGAGCCCGTAATATTGTGTGTTTGTTGTGAAATGATACGATTAGTTTCAGGCAATTGATCAGGGGGTTAAGTCTGCCGTGTCTGTTCAGCAGGTGTTCAAAAGTCTGTTATTTGATGACCGAACTACAGTTCAGAAGATGGAGAAGCGACGACGTTTCGGTCCGTCCTGGACCTTTTATCACGTCGTGTGTGTAATGGTCCAGGACGGACCGAAACGTCGTCGTGCCTTTACTTTCTAGTGTGTGGTCTGGTCAACATATTTCAGCCACGTTATTGTGACTCCTCGTCTGCACTTAAGTGTTATCTTGAGGTTATCTTGAGATGATTTCGGGGCTTTTTTTTTTAGCGTCCCCGCGGCCCGGTCCTCGAGCAGGCCTCCACCCCCAGGAAGCAGCCCGTGACAGCTGACTAACACCCAGGTACCTATTTTACTGCTAGGTAACAGGGGCATAGAGTGAAAAACTCTGTCCAATGTTTCTCGCCGGCACCTGGCATCGAACCCAGGACCACAGGATCACAAGTCCAGCGTGCTGTCCGCTCGGCCGACCGGCTCCCCCCTTCAGATAAGGATAAGAAGGTTAACACCAGGAACAAGACATCTTAGGAAGAAAGATTAAGAAAGCTTAGTACACATTCTCCTGGAAAGTGAAGACTAAGTTACAACAAGATTGAACCATATCAATATCTATAAGATCGAATATCTCTCTGTCTAAGGTTCGAGCCAGATATCAGGGCCTAGTCTCAGCCAAGTTTGGAGGAACTGGTGAGATTGGGGAAGGGATTGGGGACGACTAAGTGGGTGGGGGATTGGTCCCATTGCTCTCACTTGAAGGGGGGTTAGCTACCATGTCAACTCATCCCATGAAAAATGAAAGAAAACGCCTGGTTACTCTGTCGACTCTCAAGAGCGATGATTCTCAACTACAGCAGTGTCTGAAATTTTATGTATATTTCAGCCACAAGCTGTAGGATAATCGTCCGCGATGGAAGTCCAGAAGAACCCCTCTCTCTCTCTCATCTGCAACAGCAGCATCAGCAGCGCTGGTTACAGCATCTTAACTACCAATCATCTCCCCCCTACCCAATCACTCCTTCCAGGTCCAGGTGAGGCTGGTCCCCTAGTACTCACCTAGTGTACTCACAACTAGGTGAGTACACACCTTGTGCTTGCGGGGGTTGAGCTCTGGCTCTTTGGTTCCGCCTCTCAACCGTCAGTCAACTGGTGTACAGATTCCTGAGCCTATTGGGCTCTATCATATCTACACTTGAAACTATGTATGGAGTCAGCCTCCACCACATCACTGCCTAATGCATTCCACCTGTTAACTACTCTGACACTGAAAGAGACATTCTTGTGTTGTGTGTAAACACATACACAGAATGTTGAAATTGATGAATGTGTCCTGGGGGAGGAGAAGGGAGAGTGGGCACAGCCGCCGCTCTAACGAGCCTGGCCAGAGGACAGGTAGTATATACAACTAATCACCAACAGAACCTAAAGACCTGACAAATTTTCACTTAAATATGCACAATATGTTAATATATATATATAATAATATTAATCTATATATGAGAATATTCCTATTTGGAATGATGAGCGTCTTAAGATTGATGAATGTATCGTTGGGGACGAGTATTGAATACTCATGAATACGGGTACTCATGAATACGGGTACTCATGAATACGGGTATTCATGAATACGGGTACTCATGAATACGGGTACTCATGAATACGGGTACTCATGAATACGGGTACTCATGAATACGGGTACTCATGAATACGGGTATTCATGAATACGGGTATTCATGAATACGGGTACTCATGAATACGGGTACTCATGAATACGGGTACTCATGAATACGGGTACTCATGAATACGGGTACTCATGAATACGGGTACTCATGAATACGGGTATTCATGAGTATATGGGTTGAATACACTACCCATCACACCACAAATACTTACCAAGATACCCTAAACTAGGTACTTTACAAAGTATACTGTACTTTTATGTAAAAGTATACAGCAGTTTACATAATTACTGTTACAGTATACATACTATTAAATATCAAATTAATTTACCTGTGAGAAAATGAGGATTATAAGTACACAGTGTGAGTAAAATTTATGAGTGCTTCTGTGAGTGTGGCTCAGCCTGAAAGAGCGTAAGCAGGAGGACGAATTAAACTTCTGAGCAAACTCAGGTTTACAGATTGGTAAACCTAACAGGTATTCTGTTTTAATCTGTTTACTTAAACTTAACTATTCATTTAATCTTTCCAAGTAACAGATGACAGCTAAATGAGGAGCTGTAAGAGGAATACTGTAGAGTGGATTAGAGATTCTTAAGGATTGGGATTAGAGATTCTTAAGGATTGGGATGACAATACTCTACTTGAGAATCAGGCCAACTAACCCGGGGGCTTACAGGAACAACAGACAGGAATTGGCCTTAAGTGATTGGGCTTAAGTCCCGCAGATGTTATGATGAGGAATGCTCGCAGAGGGTAGGTCCGGGGATGGGGGATGGGGGAAGGGGGGAGGGAGAGAGAGAGAGAGAGAGAGAGAGAGAGAGAGAGAGAGAGAGAGAGAGAGAGAGAGAGAGAGAGAGAGAGAGAGAGAGAGAGAGAGAGAGAGAGAGAGAGAGAGAGAGAGAGAGAGAGAGAGAGAGAGAGAGAGAGAGAGAGAGAGAGAGAGAGAGAGAGAGAAAGAAAAGTCTGTCTGTGTACACAGCTGTGAGATTAGTTCTTCTGTCACCTATTATAATTGGTTTATGGCTTTACAAGTTGCTTTCTCACCAATTATCACACTCACTCGTCTCTCTCTCTCTGTCTCTCTCTCTGTCTCTCTCTGTCTCTCTCTCTGTCTCTCTCTCTGTCTCTCTCTCTGTCTCTGTCTCTGTCTCTGTCTCTCTCTCTGTCTCTCTCTCTGTCTCTCTCTCTGTCTCTCTCTCTGTCTCTCTCTCTGTCTCTCTCTCTCTCTGTCTCTCTCTCTCTCTCTCTCTCTCTCTGTCTCTGTCTCTCTCTGTCTCTCTCTCTCTCTCTCTCTCTCTCTCTCTCTCTCTCTCTCTCTCTCTCTCTCTCTCTCTCTCTCTCTCTCTCTCTCTCTCTCTCTCTCTCTCTCTCTCTCTCTCTCTCTCTCTCTCTCTCTCTCTCTCTCTCTCTCTCTCTCTCTCTCTCTCTCTCTCTCTCTCTCTCTCTCTCTCTCTGTCTCTCTCTCTCTCTCTCCCTCCCTCTCTCTCACTCCACAAAACATGCGGCCGGCGGGTTCAAAGCGTATTTGCCAATACTGACATTAGGGGAGAATGAGTCTACTTTTTGCACTCAAATTAACTAACTACGCTCGAACTAAATCTCCAAATGTGCTTTAATTCCCTTCCACCCCATCCTCTAAACATTCCATTAATCACCGTGACCCCAAACACACCGAATCCAACCATAAACAGCCTAATTGTTCACCAAGTCCCGGGCTCACAATGTTGATATATTTTAAAAAAAAAAGTCATTAGACTATTAATAAACGATAAATTTAACGATTTATTAAACGATTAATAAAACGATATTAATAAAATAATATTAATAAGCGAGATATTAGTGTGAGTGACAATCTATTTTTGGTTCCTGGGGGCTCCGGGTGGTAGGATAGATTAGCGTCTATTACGGTCCAATAGTCTATTGTCTATTGTTCTATTGATATTGTCTATATATAGTCTATTGTTCCCCCACCCTCAGCCTGGCGGTGGGAGATGTTACCTGTCCTGAATGGTCTGTTCTCTGTGTCTCCCGCTGCTCAGCTGCTGCTCAGCTGCTGTTCTACTGCTTGTGTTTTGAGACTTCTTGCTTCTTGTGAGTCTCTCGTCTGCCACCAAACAACTTGTCACTATCGATAACAAGGTGTTACCACAGTATACCCGAGTATACTGTGAATCATTTACAGCTTCGTGTTGGGCTTCGGCCATACCGTAAACCCGATGATTGTTAAGGGTGTAATCACCCTTGACAATCAAACAGCTCTAGTGTGAAGTGATGCTGTGGCGTAATTGTCATCCCCCAGGGTCGTTATCTTTAGTGAGACCGCCATCTGTCCCACCTATCCTTCCTATCCCATCTATCCCTCCCATCCAAGGGAATGGAACGGGACAACATGAGGTGGTCGGTTAAGTAAATGAAATAATGAGTTTTTTTTTTTGCGATAAATGCGTTGTATAGCAAGAGGAGTGAAGGGCACTGTAATAACTGAGCAGGGGATGGAATGGTGTGGGGCCAGGGAGCTAGAGCTCGATCCCTTCTATAAGCACAACTAGTTGTTAATATATTTATCACTTTGTTGAGGTTATCAGTTTCTGTCCTATCTTTAGTTCACACTAAGAATTCTCATTGCTCTCAGCCTCTCTCTCTCTCTCTCTCTCTCTCTCTCTCTCTCTCTCTCTCTCTCTCTCTCTCTCTCTCTCTCTCTCTCTCTCTCTCTCTCTCTCTCTCTCTCTCTCTCTCTAGATAACACATCTCTCCCCCCCACTCTCAACCCACACCTACCCCCCCCCCCCTTCCATGTCTCTTACACCCTTTCTCCCTTCCCTCTTTCTCATGGCTCTTATCTCTCAATCTCCCCTCTCTCTCACACAGGCCTCTTATCCCTCACTCTCCCCTCTCACTCCTCTTATACTCAAAATTACAAAGGTTTTCAAAAAGACTGGTGCCAGAGCTAAGAGGGTTGACATAAGAGGACAAGGCCAAGTGAAGTAGCACTCACAAACTTATATAGGACAACAGGGGGAGAACTGATCACTACATACAAGATAATGAGACTTGTCAAGGTGGACAACGACAGTTTCTTTAAATTACCAGGAAGAAGGACGAGAAGACACGATTGGAAGTTGGAAACGCAAAGGAAAAGGAATATAAGGAAATACCTCGAAAGTCTGAACATCTGGGAAGCACTGGAAGCCACCTTTAGCTACAGCTTCGAGGGCACAGACTCCACAAAGGATTCGAACGTCCGAAAATGAAATGCAGCAGAAGCTAGTACCAATAAAGGTTAGTGTAGGCGAGGATTATAAAGACCAAGGGGGCCTCGTAGCCTGGTGGATAGCGCGCAGGACTCGTAATTCTGTGGCGCGGGTTCGATTCCCGCACGAGACAGAAACAAATGGGCAAAGTTTCTTTCACCCTGAATGCCCCTGTTACCTAGCAGTAAATAGGTACCTGGGTGTTAGTCAGCTGTCACGGGCTGCTTCCTGGGGGTGGAGGCCTGGTCAAGGACCGGGCCGCGGGGACACTAAAGCCCCGAAATCAACTCAAGATAACCTCAAGATAACCTTCACCTCACTTCCCAATTGTCACTGACTGGTAAGTTACCTCCCCTTTCCTCCCCCCCCCCCCACACACACACAACCCCTCCCCCCCCCCCCTCTACCTTTCTCTCATTCTCTCACCCCCTCACACCTCTCAAACAACCCTCCCTCCTCACAATACCGTCTAGAAGAGTTATCTCGGCTCCTCCATCTTGATGCCTCAAGCCTCGCCGCCAAGGTGTGACGAGTGAGGCAGCATCTGTACCGGGGAGATGAACCACTTAGATGGCACTTCTCTCGCTGAGATAAGCCACTTAACGCGCCGCACACCACTTGCCGACGTTGCTTGGAAATTTAAGCGAGCCACTTAATGCCACTGGCCACTGTGCCGTAAGGGCAAACCACTTACCTCATACCACAGTACTCCAGGAAGAACCACTTATCCTCTTCGGCAACACCCGTCACTTACAAGTGGTGACAGGAGGCGGCGGTGGATTAAATCCACTCTAAAACAATTCCCTTTATCTACGGTACTAAGCTACTCACATCTGAGTACACACCATCCACCATGACGGCTGTGGAGTTCCACTTCGATTGGAATCTTCTACTTCGAGTAGATCAACTGGGTAGATCATCAAGGGAAATTGGGAGGGGCTGGGGGTGGGACAAGCCGCCGGCTTCCTGTCCTCGTCAAGGCCACTAGTGTTAGTGGTTCTCAGGTAAACTCAGATTTGGTCTCCACTCTGTGTATGGAGAGAGAGAGAGAGAGAGAGAGAGAGAGAGAGAGAGAGAGAGAGAGAGAGAGAGAGAGAGAGAGAGAGAGAGAGAGAGAGAGAGAGAGAGAGAGAGAGAGAGAGAGAGACAGAGAGAGACAGAGAGAGACAGAGAGAGAGAGACAGAGAGAGACAGAGAGAGAGAGACAGAGAGAGACAGAGAGAGACAGAGAGAGACAGAGAGAGACAGAGAGAGAGAGACAGAGAGAGACAGAGAGAGAGAGACAGAGAGAGACAGAGAGAGACAGAGAGAGAGAGACAGAGAGAGAGAGACAGAGACAGAGAGACAGAGAGAGAGAGAGAGAGAGACAGAGACAGAGACAGAGAGAGAGAGAGAGAGAGAGAGAGAGAGAGAGAGAGAGAGAGAGAGAGAGAGAGAGAGAGAGAGAGAGAGAGAGAGAGAGAGAGGTTGTATAACTCAGGTACAATAGAGATATAGAGTGGGTTACGGTATATAGAGCAAGGTGCTCTATAACCTATACTCTCAAGGGGAGATGCTGGGACCTACACCAACTCAGTGGGTGATTACTGAAGAGCTTAGTGACGTGGCTGGCACTCGGCCATTGGACCAGATTGTTCAGGCAGCCAGCCAGCCACTGAGCCAGATTGTTCAGGCAGCCATGAGTGATCAGGCAAAATACCCCTGTTCAAAAGCAGAGGTGCAACAGGTACTCTGAGAGAGAACTCTTATCAACATCAAAGGCCCGAGACTGTTCAACACGCTTCCACTACACATAAGGGAAATAACTGGCCGACCCCTCACAGTGTTCAAGAGAGAACTATCAACATCAGAGGCCCGAGACTGTTCAACACGCTTCCACTACACATAAGGGAAATAACTGGCCGACCCCTCACAGTGTTCAAGAGAGAACTATCAACATCAGAGGCCCGAGACTGTTCAACACGCTTCCACTACACATAAGGGACATAACTGGCCGACCCCTCACAGTGTTCAAGAGAGAACTATCAACATCAGAGGCCCGAGACTGTTCAACACGCTTCCACTACACATAAGGGACATAACTGGCCGACCCCTCACAGTGTTCAAGAGAGAACTATCAACATCAGAGGCCCGAGACTGTTCAACACGCTTCCACTACACATAAGGGACATAACTGGCCGACCCCTCACAGTGTTCAAGAGAGAACTATCAACATCAGAGGCCCGAGACTGTTCAACACGCTTCCACTACACATAAGGGGCATAACTGGCCGACCCCTCACAGTGTTCAAGAGAGAACTATCAACATCAGAGGCCCGAGACTGTTCAACACGCTTCCACTACACATAAGGGGCATAACTGGCCGACCCCTCACAGTGTTCAAGAGAGAACTATCAACATCAGAGGCCCGAGACTGTTCAACACGCTTCCACTACACATAAGGGGCATAACTGGCCGACCCCTCACAGTGTTCAAGAGAGAACTATCAACATCAGAGGCCCGAGACTGTTCAACACGCTTCCACTACACATAAGGGACATAACTGGCCGACCCCTCACAGTGTTCAAGAGAGAACTATCAACATCAGAGGCCCGAGACTGTTCAACACGCTTCCACTACACATAAGGGGCATAACTGGCCGACCCCTCACAGTGTTCAAGAGAGAACTATCAACATCAGAGGCCCGAGACTGTTCAACACGCTTCCACTACACATAAGGGACATAACTGACCGACCCCTCACAGTGTTCAAGAGAGAACTATCAACATCAGAGGCCCGAGACTGTTCAACACGCTTCCACTACACATAAGGGACATAACTGGCCGACCCCTCACAGTGTTCAAGAGAGAACTATCAACATCAGAGGCCCGAGACTGTTCAACACGCTTCCACTACACATAAGGGACATAACTGGCCGACCCCTCACAGTGTTCAAGAGAGAACTATCAACATCAGAGGCCCGAGACTGTTCAACACGCTTCCACTACACATAAGGGACATAACTGGCCGACCCCTCACAGTGTTCAAGAGAGAACTATCAACATCAGAGGCCCGAGACTGTTCAACACGCTTCCACTACACATAAGGGGCATAACTGGCCGACCCCTCACAGTGTTCAAGAGAGAACTATCAACATCAGAGGCCCGAGACTGTTCAACACGCTTCCACTACACATAAGGGACATAACTGGCCGACCCCTCACAGTGTTCAAGAGAGAACTGGATAAGCACCTCCAAAGGATACCTGATCAACCAGGCTGTGACTCATACGCCAGGCTGCGAGCAGCCGCGTCTAACAGCCTGGTTGATCAGTCCAGCAACCAGGAGGCCTGGTCGACGACCGGGCCGCGGGGACACTAAGCCCCGGAAGCACCTCAAGGTAACCTCAAGGTAAGATAGGTAAGGTGGTAGGAGAAGAAAATATCAAAGTGTTCAGTGAGGATCCACAAAGTCTTCTCTGAGTACTCTTTATTTTCTTCTCCGAGGCTATGGGTCCCCTACACTTGTGGTGGCACCCCCCACCCTATATTTATATATTATATAATTAGTTTATTCTGGGGTAGAGGGTCACCTTAGTGGAAGGTTCTTCAGGTGATTGATGGTTGAACGGAGACGTCTTCCACCAGCCGCTAAGGTGATTAGATTGTACAAGTGGAAGTTTTTGGTGAGGGCTTCTGTCATGGGGAATGTGTGCGTGCGCGCGCGCGCGCGCGCGTGTGTGTGTGTGTGTGTGTGTGTGTGTGTGTGTGTGTGTGTGTGTGTGTGTGTGTGTGTGTGTGTGTGTGTGTGTGTACTCAACTATTTGTACTCACCTATTTGTGCTTGCGGGGGTTGAGCTCTGGCTCTTTGGTCCCGCCTCTCAACTGTCAATCAACTGGTGTACAGATTCCTGAGCCTACTGGGCTCTATCATATCTACATTTAAAACTGTGTATTTCCTCTGAGGATTTTGTAGGTTGTGATCATGTCTCCCCTTACTCTTCTGTCTTCCAGTGTCGTAAGATGCATTTCCCGCAGCCTTTGCTCGTAACTCATGCCTCTTAGTTCTGGGACTAGTCTAGTGGCATACCTTTGGACTTTTTCCAGCTTCGTCTTGGGCTTGACAAAGTACGGGCTCCATGCTGGGGCCGCATACTCCAGGATTGGTCTTACATATGTGGTGTACAAGATTCTGAATGATTCCTTACACAGGTTCCTGAACGCTGTTCTGATGTTAGCCAGCCTCGCATATGCCGCAGACGTTATTCTTTTTATGTGGGCTTCAGGAGACAGGTTTGGTGTGATATCAACTCTTAGATCTTTCTCTCTGTTCGTTTCATTAAGTACTTCATCTCCTATTCTGTATCCTGTATCTGGCCTCCTATTTCCACTGCCTATTTTCATTACTTTGCATTTACTCGGGTTGAACTTCAACAGCCATTTGTTGGACCATTCACTCAGTCTGTCTAGGTCATCTTGTAGCCTCTTACTATCGTCCTCAGTTTCAATCCTCCTCATAATTTTTGCATCATCGGCAAACATTGAGAGAAACGATTCTATACCCTCTGGGAGATCATTTACATATATCAGAAACAATATAGGTCCAAGGACCGACCCCTGCGGTACTCCACTCGTAACGTCTCGCCAATCTGAGACCTCACCCCTCACACTGACTCGTTGTCTCCTGTTACTTAGGTACTCCTGTATCCAACGGAGTACCTTCCCTTTCACTCCAGCCTGCATCTCCAGTTTTTTCACTAGCCTCTTGTGTGGCACTGTATCAAAGGCTTTCTGACAATCCAAAAATATGCAGTCTGCCCACCCTTCTCTTTCTTGCCTGATCGTAGAATTCAAGTAACTCTGTGAGGCAGGACCTGCCATCCCTGAATCCATGTCGATGCTGTGTTACAAAGTTCTTTCGCTCCAGGTGCTCCACTAGCTTTCTTCGCACAATCTTCTCCATCATCTTGCATGGTATGCAAGTTAGGGACACTGGCCTGTAATTCAGTGCCTCTTGTCTATCCCCTTTTTTGTATATCGGGACTACGTTAGCTGCTTTCCAAATTTCTGGCAGTTCCCCTGTTGCCAGTGATTTGTTATACACTATGGAGAGTGGGAGGCACAGTTCTTCTGCTCCTTCCTTTAGTATCCAAGGGGAGATTCCATCTGGGCCTATAGCCTTTGTCACATCCAACTCTAGTAAACACTTCCTTACTTCCCCGCTGGTAATCTCAAACTCTTCCAGTGGTTCCTGGTTAGCTATTCCCTCTCTTATCTCTGGGATTTCTCCTTGCTCTAAGGTGAAGACCTCTTGGAATTTCTTATTCAGTTCCTCACACACTTCCTTGTCGTTTGTAGTGAATCCTTCTGCCCCTAACCTTAATTTCATAACCTGTTCCTTTACTGTTGTTTTTCTCCTGATGTGGCTATGCAGCAATTTAGGCTGAGTCTTTGCCTTGCTTGCGATGTCATTTTCGTATTGTCTTTCTGCCTCTCTTCTCATCCTGACATATTCATTCCTGGCATTCTGGTATCTTTCTCTGCTCTCCAGTGTCCTGTTATTCCTATAGTTTCTCCATGCCCTTTTACTTTGCTGCTTAGCTAGCCTACATCTCTGATTAAACCATGGGTTTCTCATCTTCATTTCTCTGTTTTCCTTTTGGACTGGGACAAACTTGTTTGCTGCGTCCTTGTATTTTTGCGTGATGTAGTCCATCATATCTTGGGCCGTCTTATCCCTGAGCTCTGTTTCCCATGCTATCTATATCTGTTAGGAATTTTCTTATCTCCTCATCACCTGTGTGTGTGTGTGTGTGTGTGTGCTCACCTAGTTGTACTCACCTAGTTGTGTTTGCGGGGGTTGAGGTCTGGCTCTTTGGTCCCGTCAATCAACAGGTGTACAGGTTCCTGAGTCTATTGGGCTCTATTGTGTGTGTGTGTGTGTGTGTGTTTACTAGTTGTGTTTTTACGGGGGTTGAGCTTTGCTCTTTCGGCCCGCCTCTCAACTGTCAATCAACTGTTTACTAACTATTTTTTTTTCCCACACCACACACACACCCCCCCAGGAAGCAACCCGTGACAGCTGACTAACTCCCAGGTACCTATTTACTGTTAGGTAACAGGGGCACTTAGGGTGAAAGAAACTTTGCCCATTTGTTTCTGCCTCGTGCGGGAATCGAACCCGCGCCACAGAATTACGAGTCCTGCGCGCTATCCACCAGGCTACGAGGCCCCCAAGGCTGTGTGTGTGTGTGTGTGTGTGTGAACTCACCTATTTGTGCCTGCAGGATCGAGCGTTGGTTCTTGGATTCAGCCTTTCTAGCCTTCGGTTGTTTAAAGCAATGACTTCAGTCCTACTTCACTATCATACCCAGTTTTAAAGCTATGAATAGTGTTTGCTTCCACAATGTGCTCCTTTTGGTCATTCCATTTCCCCACTACTCTCACGCTAAAAGAAAACTTTCTAACATCTCTGTGACTCATCTGAGTTTCCAGCTTCCACCCATGTCCTGTTCTGTTGATATTCCGTGTGAACATTTCGTCTATTTCAACTCTGTCAATCCTCCTAAGTATTTTGTATGGTGCTATCGTATCTCCCCGCTCTCTCCTTTTTTCTAACGTCAGGTTCAGTTTTTTCAGTCGCTCTTCATATCCCATCCCGTGTAACTCTGGGACGAGCCTCGTCGGAAATCTTTCAACATTTTCCAGTTTCCTATAGTGTTTCGTTATGTGGGGACTCCAAGATAGCGCTGCATACTCTACAACTGGTCTCACGTATGCAGTGTAAAGCGCTCTGAATGCCTCCTTACTTAGGTTTCTAAATGATATTGTAACTTTTGATAGCGTAGAGCATGCTGATGTTATCCTATTTGTATGTGCCTCAGAAGTTAGATTTGGTGTTACGTCCACGCCCAGGTTTCTTTCTCGAATCGTCACAGAAAGGTATTTTTCCTTCATTGTGTACTGACCCTTTGGTCTCCTATACCCTAGTCCCGTTTCCATAACTTTACACTTGGTCGTGTTGAACTCCAGTAGCCATGTCTCTGTGCCATCTCTGTAGCTTGTTAAATAACCGAATAAGATATATGGCTTAAATCAACTTGAAACGAGCTTTGTCGAATTGTCTTGTGTATGATTTGACTATACACAGATGATCTAGCTGGTCCCAAAGCCTATTCTTTGTTCCGTGCGTAACACCATCTCTCTATGGCTCTTGAAGAACACCATCTCTCTGTGGCTCTTGAAGAACACCATCTCTCTGTGGCTCTTGAAGAACACCATCTCTCTGTGGCCCTTGAACATCATCTCTCTGTGGCTCTTGAAGAACACCATCTCTCTATGGCTCTTGAAGAACACCATCTCTCTATGGCTCTTGAACACCATCTCTCTGTGGCTCTTGAAGAACACCATCTCTCTATGGCTCTTGAAGAACACCATCTCTCTGTGGCTCTTGAAGAACACCATCTCTCTGTGGCTCTTGAAGAACACCATCTCTCTATGGCTCTTGAACACCATCTCTCTGTGGCTCTTGAAGAACACCATCTCTCTGTGGCTCCTGAAGAACACCATCTCTCTGTGGCTCTTGAAGAACACCATCTCTCTGTGGCTCTTGAAGAACACCATCTCTCTATGGCTCTTAAGAACACCATCTCTCTATGGCTCTTGAACACCATCTCTCTGTGGCTCTTGAACACCATCTCTCTGTGGCTCTTGAACACCATCTCTCTGTGGGTCTTGAAGAACACCATCTCTCTGTGGCTCTTGAAGAACACCATCTCTCTATGGCTCTTGAAGAACACCATCTCTCTATGGCTCCTGAAGAACACCATCTCTCTATGGCTCCTGAAGAACACCATCTCTCTGTGGCTCCTGAAGAACACCATCTCTCTGTGGCTCCTGAAGAACACCATCTCTCTGTGACTCCTGAAGAACACCATCTCTCTGTGGCTCTTGAAGAACACCATCTCTCTGTGGCTCCTGAAGATCACCATCTCTCTGTGGCTCTTGAAGAACACCATCTCTGTGGCTCCTGAAGAACACCATCTCTGTGGCTCTTGAAGAACACCATCTCTCTCTGGCGCTGGGAAATGCTCCCTAGAAGCAGGAAATGACCACTGGGGCATGAAACCTCTCAGCCACACAAGAGATGAAGCCTGTTTACTTCTCAAATGTTTATCTCTTGAAGCACCCTTTGGCCTTACCTTGAGGTTAGTGCACTGGGAGAGGAGCAGGAATAGGAGGAGATTAAGGAGGATGCAGGCTAACAGGAGGAGATAAGAATAGTGGGAAGAGTGTAGGGGAGATAAATGACTTTCAGGGTCATGGGTACCTACCCCCTATGCCTTTATCCATTAAATCCTTGCCTGTTTGTGTTATCTTAATGGTTATCTTATTCTATATATTGCTGTTTGTAACGTTATTGGCTTTTTCTTGTTCTTATAATCAATTAGTATCAAATAT